>NW_015633187.1:110400-117313 GCF_001515625.1 Sinocyclocheilus rhinocerous
GAGAAACAATAATGTACAGTATGTGGAAAATAATGTGTTTTTTTAACCTTAAACTGCATTTCGTTACACCAAATACACAAAATAATGTTCTTTTTAGCAGCATCATATGACACCTTTAAGAGGCTTTTCATAGTTGAGTGTAGCTTTACATTTCACGATAACATTGCATGTTGTGTATGTATGTCACCATTGCTAAGTTATTACCCAAAATTAAGTGCTGGTTTGCCTTCAATTCATATAATTATTGGATCTGCTATTGCGTTACTTGCAATTATTTTAGTTTTTGTAATTTTGTTTTTGTAACTAAACAACCAGTTGGGTTGAACAATGCAATACTGATAAATACAAATGAAATATTGTTTTACTTGTATAATTCCTTATTTAACTTTAAAATAAAAGATAATTAAATTCATATACTGAAAAATTATTTTACTGAGAAATTTGAATAACACTTTAAATTAGGAAACATATTCACTATTTACTAAGTGTTTTTTCCTCTCAATATACACTTAATTTGCTGCTTATAGTAATTAGGTAGTTGCTTGTAGTTGTTTAGGTTTGGGGTTAAGGGATCTACAGGGTCATGCAGAATCAGACATTAATAAACAGCCAATATACTTATAATATCACAACGAAACAGCAAGTAACACAATGGATTAAGCATGAACTTCTGAAGTACAAAGAGTGAAATAGTATTTTATTGTAAAACACTTATTTACAATTGTTGGGGCCAATGTTTGGGCTGATACGCGTTGGTGTTTTTTAACATGTAGCCCTGTCGCACAATAAAGGCTTTTTATATTTTGCCTGCTATGTGAGTGCCTGGACGTGGATTATTTTTGTTTCTTGCAATGGGATCCACTTTTTGTTTTTGACATTTTGTTCCCTCTCTGGAGCACCCATAGTCTCGCTCGTGAGTACCTGATGCGCCCCTGGTCAAGACTTTTTTTCTATACTTATTTACAACTTTGAAAAATCATTTTTACAGTGTAACAGCAACGGAAAAAAATGAGCTTTTTAAAACAATGACTCAGTTGAATCAATGGACAAATCATGCACTTTATACTGATTTATATGTGCTACACATCAGTGGTTTGAAGATTCACAAAGGTTTTAAAGCGTCATGAAGAAGCATTTCGAAAGCACCCATCAAAACTTCATTAAAAACTACGATGAGTATGACAAAATTGCAAACTGACTCAAAAAAAAGTAAAACTAACAGTCTTATAAAATGAATACAACTCTATTCTAATTCTAACTCCAAATGGAAGAGCCAGATTCAAACATTACAAAATATCTAAACGCATCTGACTGACAGCTGCCAAATATATCTACCGTGATATAAACAGCAAAATTGGTTGATAAAAATAAGGTCGTTTGAGTGGCTCTGCAGCATGACAAAAACAGAATCAATTGAACTGCAAGACTATATAATAACACCAATATGTGAGCCCTCATGGTACACACAGTATAAGTAATTCAGGCACCTCTGAAATTCAACTATAACTGGCAGATGTGGCAAAAAGTAAGTTTTAGCTCTTTTTTGTAGGTTAATCACGTTGCTTTGGGGAAACTAATTTTTACATCCATTAGTGTGATATAAAAACATGACATTATATACAAGTACACAAGAGCTCAGTTTGACAACTGCAGGCTTTACATTCTCTCCTTAGCACAAAGAATAAACAACACTTGTCAAACAAACCGTCTCTTATTTATTGCTAAAGGCAAACTAATTCTTCTTCCTAATCGATTCAGCTGCATGCAAAGCACGAGCAGGAGCCACCCATTGACTTTGACAGAATAACTTGTTATGAGAGACTTCAGGATTGGTGTCTGACTGTGTGTCTGTGAAATGAAGCTGCTCTTCTTGACTAGTTTCTAAAGACGGCTTTAAAGTGCGATAAGGGTGTGATGAAGTAACGGGGCACATTCAACTATGAGTGCCGTGACCTTTTTGAGAAACGGCATCATGTAATGAAACACTAGAAGTGAAAAGAAGAGTGACAAACACAGAAAAACAACCTACAGTTTACTGGCCGCACACACATATACAAATACATACGATTGTAGGGGACTTATTTAAGCCATAATCATGTTTATATTCATAGTACTGAGGGGATTAACAGAAACATCACTCAAAACTCTAACCAAAATACAATTTATCAATTATTCTGTTTATGCTAGATAGCACATTAACAGGACATTATGGCAACTACTTTCTTATGCCACAGATTAAGTATCTTTGTAGCTTTGAAACATGCTAACTTAATCTTAAAATTTTTTATTTTTTTGTATCAACAATGCCAAAGATGAAAACATGCATCATGAAGATAATTAAACTGATTTAATTCAAACATACTGTTGATAAAATTAGGATGCTTTGGTAGCACATTAATTATCTCTGTCAAACACATCCTTGCTTACTTTACTGCAATATCCCAAAACACTGCTAACAGTCTTTAATGCAGGGGTATTATAGATAACTCAAAGTAAAACAGAAGTAAGTTAGAAGGCTTCAGACGTTTTCATTTGTTGTGACTGAAAACTAGTATCTCAATGATACTAAAATAACGCTGCTCTAAAGCTGTTCAGGAGCTCAGGTCGTATTTATGTTGATTTAAATACAGGTAAAATTTCCAGGACAAGAGGTATCATACAAAATAGACAGCCCCTTTAAATGGATAGTTCACCCAGAAATGAAACATCTGTCATTTACTCACCCTCAAGCCTATGGGTGGGCAGATCTTAAAGTGACAGCAGTCTAATATTCCTACTGTCTGTCATTCATGTTAATAATAATAAAAAAAAAAGATAGAAAATCTCTCACTGCTCTTGACTATATCACTTTTGTAACTTTAATAAGAAGAAATATATATTTAATTTACACAGTGATGAATATGCAGTGTTTTGACAACTTCATACAATGTATGTAGCATTTCTTATTTATTTGTTCTACTGTAGTTTTTTGTCCTATTGCTTGTAATTAGTTTCTTATTTTTATTTAATCGCTTACTGTTTAGTTGTCATCAGTGAGCTTGAGTTTTTTGTTTTTTTTCCTCGAGTTTTGCATGTTAAAGAGTTTTTGTGAATCTAAAAGAGGGCCAACATTACTTCTCACTGAATGTGTCATGCAAAAACCATATCGGGGCAGCTATCTATGCAAACAATGAAGCACCCGTGGGATCTGACTCATACCAACATGCTTCCATGTTGCATTACCATTGCAAAATTCCCACCCACGTATCCTCAGCTCCCCCTGGCTAGGTCACTTTGTGTCTTTGAGGAAGCTGTCCTCCATAAAGGATAAGTTAGTTGAGGAGATAAATGCGGTGCGATGCCCTAGGCCATAAGAGCACATTCCTTCACCTGCTAATCATGACCATTAATCACTCTGCCCGGCTCTCTCTTTCCCATAGGCCACAGGCACACAGGTCAGGGCCAATGTCTGTAGCTTGCTGTAGGCACGCAGGTTAATGTGGATGCTGCTCTTCAAGGTAGTGTGAGGTTTAACATGGTTTCATAGTGCTCTCTCATCAGGACTGAATGGAAAAGGAAACTGCTGAAGTCAAATGACTTTTCTCAGCAAAAACTTAAGAAGCAATAATGCATGAGATTGTAAAGGGTTAAAGATAATGAGTTTTCAAATCGTTCAACAATGCATATCTTTTTCTTTTTTTTTTCCAAGGACCAAATATTTTAGATATGGAAAATTAGACAAAATACTTGTTAAGAATATGATATAATGCGAGCATATAATGCAATATGATAATGCTAGCATACTTTGAATATTTTAAGTGTGACATTTATCATGTAGAATTTATTTACTTTCTGGGTCATCTTATTAAAAATACCATTCATTTGACTGATTATCAGCCACTGATCCAAATTATTGTAAATGTTTGACAATTTACAGTACTGTCACATTTTCAACGTATTGTAATGATGATCATAAACTAGACACGTCGAATTGCATGACATTTATAAATGTGAAAAAAGTGATTGCATTTGCAATAAACTAAATTACAATAAATACAAATTTGCCTAAACAGTTAATTTGTCATGGAAATGAGTTAAAATTACTAAACAACATAAAGAAAACCTGTTCGACAAAATTTGCTCCAAGGAACATTTTAGATATGGAAAATTAGACAAAATACTTGTTAAGAATATGATATAATGCGAGCATATAATGCAATATGATAATGCTAGCATACTTTGAATATTTTAAGTGTGACATTTATCATGTAGAATTTATTTACTTTCTGGGTCATCTTATTAAAAATACCATTCATTTGACTGATTATCAGCCACTGATCCAAATTATTGTAAATGTTTGACAATTTACAGTACTGTCACATTTTCAACGTATTGTAATGATGATCATAAACTAGACACGTCGAATTGCATGACATTTATAAATGTGAAAAAAGTGATTGCATTTGCAATAAACTAAATTACAATAAATACAAATTTGCCTAAACAGTTAATTTGTCATGGAAATGAGTTAAAATTACTAAACAACATAAAGAAAACCTGTTCGACAAAATTTGCAGGTTTTTAAAACACAATAAATTGTTCTCTTTGTTGATAATTGCATGTCTGCAGAACAAATGTTAGTGTTGCACAGTATCATTTATCCACCACAATTTGGTTGATAGAAAGCTTCTTTGTTGACAGTCAAACAGCTCAGCAAAAACTTAAGAAGCAATAATGCATGAGATTGTAAAGGGTTAAAGATAATGAGTTTTCAAATCGTTCAACAATGCATATCTTTTTCTTTTTTTTTTCCAAGGACCAAATATTTTAGATATGGAAAATTAGACAAAATACTTGTTAAGAATATGATATAATGCGAGCATATAATGCAATATGATAATGCTAGCATACTTTGAATATTTTAAGTGTGACATTTATCATGTAGAATTGATTTACTTTCTGGGTCATCTTATTAAAAATACCATTCATTTGACTGATTATCAGCCACTGATCCAAATTATTGTAAATGTTTGACAATTTACAGTACTGTCACATTTTCAACGTATTGTAATGATGATCATAAACTAGACACGTCGAATTGCATGACATTTATAAATGTGAAAAAAGTGATTGCATTTGCAATAAACTAAATTACAATAAATACAAATTTGCCTAAACAGTTAATTTGTCATGGAAATGAGTTAAAATTACTAAACAACATAAAGAAAACCTGTTCGACAAAATTTGCAGGTTTTTAAAACACAATAAATTGTTCTCTTTGTTGATAATTGCATGTCTGCAGAACAAATGTTAGTGTTGCACAGTATCATTTATCCACCACAATTTGGTTGATAGAAAGCTTCTTTGTTGACAGTCAAACACCTGTAAAGCTAATGATAGCGTTACCATTTTGTTTCTTACACATTAGGGTGTTTAACCAGATTTCCCATCATTCTCTGTGGCAGAATGAGGATGATAAATTATACAGACAAACATGAATGACCTAATGTGCATCCTTCATTATAATGCATGAAGGCTATAAAAGCTGTTAGTAAATGAAAAAAACATAGATAGAGAGAGAGAGAAAGAGAGAGAGAGAGAGAGAGATGGATGGATGGATGGATGGATAGATATTTAACAAGTAAAGAGCTATCAGCTGGCACTTATTTCATGAGTAACAGCTTGTAGCCTTGCTGCACATTAAACATCTGTTAACTCGCTTTCCTGCTCCATGATTAACTACATAACGACTCTTAAAATAACCATCCGAGGTGTATGAGTTCTGACGCTGTGTGAAAACACAAGCTGAAACAGACAGTTTTCTTTCCATCAATGTACTAGTTATAGGAAAAACTGCAGTGCGATCTTCAGTGCCTTGAGCTATTTGTGTTTACAGCCACTGACAGACCTGCATAAACAATTTCCATCTGTTTCTGTTGTTACTGACAGTGATAGAAACAGTCAATGATAACGCAAACTGAATATTTACTCTACAGACCTGTGTTTGTGGCTAATTATCTCAAGACATTTCTTACCAGCAGTTAAACGAGCAAAGAAGCTCTAAGTCATTTATCACGAGGACAGACAATCCTTTTCACATATTAACACTGGGAAGAGCTCCTACAAGGGTGTCACACAATTCAAAGCAATTAGGAGTATTTAATTTATCATGAGAGACGATGACTTTCAACAACATGAGTGACATCAACCACTGGTAATGTAATGTGGGCATGTACGAAGTTGAGAAAAGAAAAGAAAAAATAAATACACTTTCCTCTCCAGAATGTTCTTTCTGAATTTCTTACCAGAAATTTGACATATTTTAAAATAATATTATGGAATATATATATATATATATATAATTTAAGCAGACACTTTTATCCAAAGCAAATTACAGTGCATTCAGGATATACATTTTTTACCAGCATGTGTGTTCCCTGGGAATTGAACCCACAACCTTTTGCGCTGCTAACATAATGCTCTACCACTGAGCCACAGGAACACTATATATATACATAAACATACATATTCATAAATATGTAACTATTTTTAGTATATATATATATATATATGGTGTAATGAAACTTCTGAAACACCAATAAAATATCTCTGTCTTAACACTTATATTTGCAAGTTAACAACTCTCATGTGACAATGAGAGTTGGTGAAACTAGTCTAATAACACAATCTGTCAGAAATGTAAAACTGTCAAGTAAAAAAGTATTATGCAATAGTCTGTGTATGCGTGTGTGTGTGTGTGTGTGTGTGTGCGCGCGTGTGTGTGTGTGTAAGTGAGTGTGTGAGTGAATGTGAGTGTGAGTGTGTGCGTGTGTGTGTGTGCGCGCATGCAAGTGTGTGCGTGCGCGTGTGTGAGTGCGTTTGTGTGTGTATGTGTGAGTGTGTGTGAGTGTGTGTGTGAGTGTGTGTGAGTGTG
>NW_015633187.1:119293-141147 GCF_001515625.1 Sinocyclocheilus rhinocerous
AGCAGACGCTTTTATCCAAAGCGACTTACAGTGCATTCAGGCTATACATTTTTTACCAGCATGTGTGTTCCCTGGGAATTGAACCCACAACCTTTTGCGCTGCTAACATAATGCTCTACCACTGAGCCACAGGAACACTATATATATACATAAACATACATATTCATAAATATGTAACTATTTTTAGTATATATATATATATATATGGTGTAATGAAACTTCTGAAACACCAATAAAATATCTCTGTCTTAACACTTATATTTGCAAGTTAACAACTCTCATGTGACAATGAGAGTTGGTGAAACTAGTCTAATAACACAATCTGTCAGAAATGTAAAACTGTCAAGTAAAAAAGTATTATGCAATAGTCTGTGTATGCGTGTGTGTGTGTGTGTGTGTGTGTGTGCGCGCGTGTGTGTGTGTGTAAGAGAAGAGTCATAATGTATTCTGCACGCATCCATTTGCTGCGAGGCATCACAACGCTGATAACAGAATAAAATATCAGAATCACAGAAAGCATCACTTATTATATCTCATGAATGCACAATTGTACAAAATGATTCTATGATATCTCACTGCAACGATCAAGATGCTGTTTAATTGGAACAGACAGCAGCTCATGTCTTTGGCCTTGGAGTTCTCAAACCTTCCATGAACATATGAAATATAAATAAAAAAATGTCATGAGCACAGCACAGTCCAAACTACTACTACAGTTTTAAACGCATTAAAAGATATTAACACAACAGCTATAGCATTCCTATAACTGCACAGCTTTAAAAACGGCAATGTTCTTCACATCTAATTAAATGTAACTGAAATTAAACAATTTAACAAACACCCTAATTAAACTATAACATGTTTATTTATGCTTGATTAGATTTAACCTGATACATTGCAGGGCAAATTTAAACAGTCATGGGACTTTTGTGAAAAAAACTGGTGCTAACCAAGGCCATCAGCATCACTGAAGCTCAGCTATTAAATGACATTTGCTTTTGCACACCATTCAATCAATATTTCAGAATGCAGGCTACTATTATAAATGAATGTGTCATTAAAATGCACTAAATGTCTGCAATCATGTTCTATTTCTGAGATTTAAATAGTATTTGACTGTTATAATCAACTGTAAACTCCCTTTTGTTTGTGAAAGGTGAATAAAATGATCCATTTGAAATCAGTTTCCAACTAAAAACATGATACAAGAGTCTTACACAATGTGGAATATTTTCAATACAAATATCACATACCCGAGAGAAAATCACAGTGATCAACATGTTAAGCATTCTTTGAAGTTTTGACCGAAACGCGACTTCTTAATTATTTCAGCACATGCGCCACCTACATGCTGCTTCTAAAAACACAATGAGCCCACGATATTCACAGATAGAACAAATATAGAAACTATGGAAACCCATTTCCTCCACTGAATAAAATATTTAAAAAATGGCAATTGTGAATATTAATCTCAAAATTCTGACATTTTTTTTCTCAGAATTGCATGGTATAAACTCGCAATTGTGAGTTATATTGTCAGAATCGCGCGAAAAAAAGTGAGAATTGCAGGATATGAACTCACAATTGTAAGTAATAAAGTCCAGTTCTGAGGGGGGAAAAAAGACTGAAATTCCCCTCCCCAGCAGGCACACAATGTCATAAGATGTTGATATTTGGTTAAATTTCGGTTGTGATGTCGGGTGAGCAAAATTCAATGTCAATTCAACGTCTAATGTCAATGTTAAAGGTGCAGTAGGAGATCTTGGAAAATGCTAACTTTAGCCTGATAGCACTGAAAGCGAACGTCCCACCCTCCCTGCAATCACGCCCACACCCCCTGAACGCATATACGCTCACAGACCAGAATACCAGAGACAACATTACAATGGGCTACATCAGCATTTCCCAATTTCAGCCCATGTTCCGAAGTGAAGTAAACTTCAACGGATTTCCCCTGCTCAGGGAGTAGGGAGCAATGAACACTGTGTAGGGATCATATAGATCGGAACACAGTTCATGCACGTAGCTCACTTCTAACGAGCTGGTTATCTGAATCGGGTGTGTTAACTAAGCGAGACATTCAAAATATGCAGAGCGGGCGTGAGGCGCGATGACTGGGGAACCGCTGGGATACATCATGTGTCATTCACCGGTGAGAAAACTTTAAAAGTACTACAATACCAGGAAGGAAAATCGGGTTGTTGATTCTCTGGCATTCTCGCTCTGTCTGCACAGCGTGCGTGAACGCGCCCACCTATTGCACCTTTAACTTGATGTCCAACAACGTCAGCTGACGTTGATATTTGTTGTTTTTAGGTAGTGTAACCAAAATCCAACGTCAAGTCAATGTCAAATCGGCATACAATTCTGGCGTCAACCCAATTTTCATTCTCAACCAAGATGCAACGTATATGTCCAACGTCAATCTGATGTTATATTGACGTCCTGTGCCTGCTGGGTTGCAATTCCGTTTTTTTTTTTTTATGAAAAATAATAAAAACAAAAATATTAAAAGTCTCATCCTGTATTTTCCCTGACTGTATATCCAGTTTTACTTCGAAACACACCAGATTACGGAAGTAAAATGGGTTGTGAATACCGTTTTGTGTGACTTTAAACTTTGCATTTGCAAATGCCTTTGGTTAGCATAGCTTTCTCTTTTTGTTTTCTTGGTTAACATGGTAGCAGCTGCGTAATCACAGCCAGCATGCTAGAGGCGTTTTAATCAACAAGAGTGATTCATGAGCCTATAGCTGACAAATACAATAGTGTGGGTCAGCATGCACACACACACACACACACACACACAGGCCATTACAGGCCTAATCATTAGCATCGTTTATGCCTACTCGTAACTCAAGGCGTTTTAAAAGCAAGTTGCTTCCCCTTGAAACCAGAAAGCACACAAGATACACAGTCAGACAGAAAAGCAATCTTTTCTTCCTCTTTCTCTTTTTCCAGAAACAGCTCACATCCTTGACAGATGCTTCTGTCTCTGTTTTTCTCTCAGACAATACCACAGCCTTTTGCCTTCCTTTTGAAGGCATTCCGGGTCCCAAAGTGCAGTAGATGACTTCAATATTAGAGCAGAATTGTGAGGAATGGATCCAGCATGTTACACACCATCTGACTCGTGCGTTGTTCTCTGTGTTGGGAAAGGTCCTTTGAAACCGTAGCAGGATAAGATACTCGTGATTTAAAGTCAACTACAGTCAAGCAACCCTTTTGACGAAGAAGTTAACTCCACGAAAAGTTACTAAAAATGTAGTAGACATTTAAGTAAGCTTTGAACAGAAATTCTGTGATTGGAGCATGTATCTGCATGGCACAAAAACATCTAAATTATGGTGACATCATTACATTTTACTTAAAGTGCCCCTATTATGGATTTTTGAAAATTACCTTTCTGAAAATGCTAATTCATTCTTTGCCACTAGTTGCCGCTTTTGGAGCGGTAAAAATAGCGGTTTCTCCGGTAACGCTGTACACAAAGCAGCACTGCGCTATTGGACCAATCACCGCAGATTAGCGTCACGCAAAGCCAAAGGAGGGGTTTGCGTTTGATCGTTGAGCAAGTAAGGTAAAAATAAATGCATATTATAAAACAATGAAAGTGTTTTTTTTTTTACCTTGCATGCATGTCAACCTGTTGTTGGGGACTCCCAAAACCAAAATATGAACCTTTCATTACCCATAGGGGCACTTTAATTTTACAATAAAAACACAAATAATTTAGAAAACTCAAAAATATATATAAAAAAATTGTACCTTTCAGCTAAACTACACTACCCTATAAAGAAATGTAAAATGACAAAATCTTTATAAATGAATAAATATTTTGCTAATAGACAAAATTATTTTGCACAAAAACATCTAAAACATTATATTAAACATAATTACAAAATGAATACAGATACTTAAGTAAGAAAAACACTCATTTATGTGGGTAGAAAACCTAGTGAAGAACAGCAGCATTTAAATAAATACTTTGCTTCTATAAATAGAATGAAGTAAAATGAAATCATTGAATCATTTGTTTGATCAATGATTGTGCGAAAAACAAATTAATTGTGCGAACGAACCGGTTCACTAAAATGAATCGGTAGAATATTAATATTTGTGTAGCCTTGGTCTGTTTACAGAGGTGTGTTTACAGTATGGTCATGGTTATAAGGTGCGATGTTAAGCCAGTGCATGAAATGCTGTGTCAGGTTCCTTATCAGCTCTGGGGTGCCAGCTGGAAAGAGTGTTGCATTCAATGCAAAGCTTCACACATATGTACAGGCAGCTACTGATATGTGTTTGTGCGTGTGTGTGTGTGTGTGTGTTTGTGTGTGTTCCAGCCTGAAAGCTGACCTATATACCAAGCTAGTAAAGTACCCTTTACTAGGTGCACTGAATATTTCTGTTTTTAATTTTGTAACTTTGTGGATATACTATATAGGTTCATTGCTACATTGCTGGCTTGTAAACACAAGAGCTGAAAAACCAACATATCACAAAAATGCTAAAAGCATATATAGCAGTATATGAAAGCATTGCTGTTATCTTTATTCATAATAACTCTTTGATGAACTGAGACTGATCACTATCAATAATCGGCCAATATTTGTCCACTTTTAGCTTATTGCCAAAACACTATTGAGTAAATATTTCATAAACAAACATTATGGAAATCTGGAGACTTGAGTTCTCAGTAATATTGTAATATCAAAATTGACCAAGGTCTTTCTTCCATTTACATTTTACACATTGATTTGGCAGATGCTTTTATTCAAAGCGACTTACAGTTGAGGAAAACAACAAGCGATTCATCATAAGATGGCAATAAACATGAGAAGTGCCTGTTATGTAATTTTTGTCTAATTTCCAAATTGAAATAAGACCAAAATGAGTCAACTGTCCGCATACAGTAAGAATATAGAGCTATAAGACCATCAGCAAAACTCAGATAATTTGGATTTAGAAAAGTTGGTATCTTGGCTAATCTGAGTACCGTCTGAGACATTGTTGACATGACGTGAGATTACTAGTTTTTCTCAGCAGGAAAGCAGAAGATTCAGAATTTGATCTCATACTGTTGCTGTCTAGAAGAATATCAGAAATATCATAGGTTGGGATTTTTCCTTTCCTACAGGCAGAGCTATTTTTAACACACACACACACACACACACACACACACACAATTTGGGTTTCCATGATTTATGGAGACATTCAATAGATTTTCAATAGGTTTTTATACTGTACAAACAGTATATTCTATTGCCCTACACATAAACCTACCCCTCACAGGAAACTTTCTGCATTTTTAGATTTTCAAGAAACTTCATTCTGTATGATAAGCTTGTTTTCTCATGAAGACCAAAAATGTCCCCACAAGGACAATGATTTTGGATATTGCCATATCCATAGGGACATTTTGTCCCCATAATGTAGGGTTTACCAGGACCACACACACACACACACACACACACACACACACACTATATACAACATCAACACAGCCATTTGTCATCCTATTATGCATTATTTCATGCAGTCTCAAAAAAGCCCATCAGCAAATGTGTTACATCCACAAGTAACTGCATTATTGAGCTGTTCTCATCAACAAACACACACTCTTCAGCTGAACAAGGTGCAACATCCCATGAATATAGTATGAGTGCCTTCACTGGCGTTTGAGGATGAATAAACAGAGTCATATGGCAACAAGCAGCCACACACACATAAACTAAAGAGCAGCGATATAACTTTCCCAGAGAGCGGCTCTAATTGCACGATGCATCACATGTAAGACAACATCGAGCGCCACACATCCCTTACCACACAATCTCTTTTTTCACTTTCAATCACTCCACAGCTCCCAATCTCATTCCCTCTCATGCCTTTCTATCTGTATTTCCCACTAACTTCAAACGTCCATAATCCACACCCCATTTCATCAATATTCATTTCTCTTCCGAAATGGTGAACTTTGCAGAGAAAGCAAGGGATTTCTCTCTTACCTGTGTGCTTTCATGGGTCCCAGTCTTCTATACGGCGCAATCTTCTACCCCATGCATCGACAGCTGCACAAGACACAGGCAGTGTGCGAGAGGATGGAGATGCACACACACAGACACACGCACACACACAGGGAAAGAGAGAAGGGGGGGATCTGAATTATGGATGGAGAGTGAGGGTTCCCTCATGCCGGATATGGTGGAGTGTGAATCATCTCTGGCATGAATCAAACATAGTCCAGGAGCGAACGAGAGAAAGAGGGAGGGGAAGCAGATGAATAGATGACTGAAAAGCAAAGGAATGGTGGTGAGAGAGCAGACGAGCGAGTCGTCTGAGGTAGCATCTCGCTTTCTCTATCTCTCGGTCTCAGCCCAGACATCTTCACTCTTCATCTTCAGTTGTTTAATCAGTCTGACAGAGGCTAATAGTTGTGTATTGAACCGGCCAGTCAATAACACATATTGCAGATGCTTTCTTCTACCTTTGGAGAGAGACTGTTAGTACTCCTAAAGGCACGGTTAAAGCAAAACAACACAACAGACAACCAGTGGCTTATTCAATGTGTAAATGTCCTCATTAGACAGAATGCAATAGTTTGAAAGTGTCTGGATTGGCCAAGCTGCCATCATACCCAAACATACTCTATACAAGTGCATGAATGTAGACATTAATAGCCACGCAAGATAAAATGTGTCAAACAGCAATTTGGAAGGCACACTAGAGAATCTTAGTTAATAGTGATATGCTTATAGTTAGCTTGCTGAATTGTAATACAAAACATCACAGTTGTTATAATTCAGAGAGCATTAAACGGTGATGAAACTGTGCCACCTGGCTTTATAAACATCAGACTTACCAAAAACACTTGAAAGAGGACATTAGGACAGAGCATGGCACACTGTTTTGTTGGCGGGACACCTGGTTGAAAACAATCATTATTTTTACAATGCTCATTGCACACTTCAGCTTTAACACTAGAACCGAAAAATTTACCCTGTGGCTGCTTTTCAAATGTATATAACACATTTTCAATAAAACATTCAAGTCTCCCAGTCATTGGCTTTTACTAAAATTGTGTAATTTACAATCCCCTGGTGTTAAAAATCGTTTAGATAAAACCAGACCAAAAAACGGGGAATTTATACCTATAAGCGCCAGCGGGTCAAATTTACCCACTATAGAATGCCTGTATTTTCGCGCTGTCATTTTCTTGCTGCTTATATTTTAACATTGTACATTGCTAGGCGCTTTGCCTTTGACTCACTGACTTAGCGGTTATTGGTTTCATAAATAAAGTCAAAATGAGTAAAATAAGGCAATTTATGGATGCCGAAGAGGTATTAGAAGCACTAAATGCCATGAGCGATAGAGAGTCTGAGATAAGTGATGCGTCCTGGCCTGGGTCGGCTCAGCATCTGACAGTGATCCATCTAGATATCATATTTAGATGTTTTAGACTAACGTGACTCATAAGTGTTCAAACTGTGGATTAATTATTAAATTTTTGTTTTGCCATTTCTCTTGTTTATTGTTCGCTACTTTTACTATTTATTCTAGTCTGCCCGTTTTCTAAAAAGAAAAAAAAAGAAAAAAATCCGATCTATGATGTACAGTAATGAATAAAACCATTTTTTGATTACCCGAAGTTTCTTGGTGTTGTTCTCTTATTCAAATTATAAATGATGTAACTAAACAAATTAATAATTAATTAGTTGAAGCTGTGCGCTTGAATTCGTCATCGCATCATCATGCAGTCAGTGTGGTGAATTATTATTGCTCATTATTGTCTATAGGCTATTTTAGTAATTATGGGTTTTTAGTAACATGGGTTATCTTAATATATTGATTAATGACATTATATTATAATATTACACCACCCAAATATGTATTTACATCCTTCTAATTCTCATTGTCAGGGGCAAAAATATTGTTTATGACTAGACATATAATAATTTCATGACTCTAGACACTTCTTTGTGAAGACAGAGGCATAATACAGTGAAATATGTTTTTTAGCCATATCAAAACAGTAGTCATGTGCATGGGTAAAATTCACCCCCTGGCGGTTCCAGTGTTAAAAAGCCAGAGACACACTGCACCAGGGGTTCTCAACTCTGGCCCTCGAGATACATTTTCCTGCAGAGTTTAGATCCAACCTTGATCACACTCACCGGCCTGTAACTTTCTCGCAGTTCTGAATCCCTTGATTAGCTTGATCAGGTGTGTTTGATTAGGGTTGGAGCTAAAGTCTGCAGGAAAGTGGACCTCGAGGGCCAGAGTTGAGAACCCTTGCACTACACGATATTTGGCTGTCCAAGATGAAAGATTGGCATCGTGAAACAATAATGGCGATTTCTGTGATCGTGGCTCCTAATCGGTGGTCCTGTGTTATACAGTGAGAGAGGCTCAAAGATGGCCGCTGTCACGGTCTTGCGACCAAAGATAGCCTACGATAATTTTCTGACAGTTTCAGTGTGTTTGCTGCTACAACCCATGTTTACTGACCAGCCAATAAAAATGTGACACGAAATTAACGCGACATGGCGCTAAAACATAAAGCTGCTTACCTCAGGCTCTTATTCCTTCTTCTTTTGCCACTTCTACTTTTTTTCAGCACACATTAAAACTCCAACTGCCAATATGTGATTAATCATGCTCTATTTGTTTTCCACTAGCGCATGCTGAAGACATTTTATTCTTCTATACAAACGTGCATCATAGCATACGAGTATAGGTGTCATCATCATACAGTCTACATGCATTTCATACCCAAGTTTATTAGATCCATGTCGCAGTGTGATTTGTTATGATCTTATAGGATTGCTAAAACTGTGCAGTGTTACAACTTTTAGTCCAGACTAAAGGCTTTCCAGAGAATGTAGGGCAATGTATTTAATTAAGGATCCATATTTAAACATTTAATGACTTATGTGGGTTTCTGTTTAACATAAGCAAAGCATTTATTTATTTATTTTTCGCAGACTCTTGTAAAGCAAGGCTGTTTTAATTAGGGCTACAAAGAAAATGGTCCACTTTTTAATGATGCAAATCTCATAAATAGATATCAAGGCTGTTTACTATTGTGTCCACACTCTGGAATGAATTCAACTCTCTTTGATGGAACATTTTGCCCCCAAAATGAAAATTTTGTCTTGATTTACACACCCTAATGTTGTTCAAAGTCCATATGACTTTCTTTCTTCCGCAGAACACAAAAGATGATGTTAGGCAGAATGACTCTGCTCTTTACCATACAATGAAAGCAAAGAGTGCCAAAATGTGCCATTAAAACACCATAAAGGTTATAGAAGCTATATTCCTAAAACTTCTGAAACCGTATGATAGTTTTGTGTGAGAAACAGACCACAACAATCATGTGGGCAAACTAAAAACTACAGTATTTGGTATTTTTCACTTCACAGTGATTCTTGCGTTGCTTTATACTATGCAAGATTTATTGTAAGAGGATGATTATTTCTCATAACAACCGAACAATAATAATAATCAAGATCAAAACTTTGGTGCGCTAGAGGGAGATCACGTTTATTTTCACTGGATAGGTGGGAAATGTCCTTTTTTATCGATTAGCATATACCAATACTCCAAAATATATTATCTATTACCTTACAGATATCTGTGGATTAGGTGTCCTGAAATATCACATCCGTCTCTGTGACCACCATATAGCTCTGAAATGGCAAAAATTCGCCTCAGACTCCTTGTTTAGCAAATCACTTTCTACCTGTCAATCATTTTGCACGTTAGCAAGGCAGCCCATACATGGAAACAGGAATTTGAGATTGTGGTAGTTGATAAGCAGATCATTAAAGTTTAACAGCATTTTCAGCTTCATAAGCAGTCAGTTGTTAGTTTGTGATGCGAGAATGCTGTTGCTGCTATTGTTTTTGACAACTCTGACAATACTGACATGCTATGCTGCTGCTCACATGCTCCAATACAACAGTCTTAAAGAATGTTTGATGTATTTGGGAGGGTTTTTGGAAAATATGGTGTGGCTACATCTCGTGGAACGTTCTGTTATATTAAACAAAAGACTCTTAAAAAAAATAATAATAATTTAAGATTTCAGCTCTCGTGTGGTAGCTTATTTTCTAAAAAATGAACAAAATAATGCAAACTGAAAAAAAAAAAATAGACTACATTAAATACATTCACTTACAAAAAGATAAGCATGCTTTGTGTTTAATGTGAATTGTTGGTAATGAAACCATTGAATTTCAAAAGAAACCAAACACTCAAACAAGTCTGCTGGGTTTTTCCAAAAGAAACTAGCATCTGAATACATCACTATAAATCAACAGAAACAACAAAAACAAAGCCGGATCATTCATATATATATATTTTTTTTTTTTTTTCTTTAATATTTTTTGAGGCCGAGGACCCCTTAGTAGATAAATCAGCTAGTATATATTTATTTGATATTTACATTAAAACAAATAATTTGTATGCATAATTATTATGACTGCAGCTTAATTTTACATCATTCGTTTTTGCATAATATATAGTTAGTTTTCAATTAATTGTAATTGTTTTTATATTTTATTTTGTACATAATGTACATGATTTTACAAAGAAACATTTCACTTCCTCTAGCTTTGGTTGAAGTAAATACAGTTATTTTTATTTATTTATTTTTGAACAAACATTTGACATTTTTCCCCCTAAAAAATAAATAAACCCTGTCACTGGGGCGGTACCTTTTCAAAATATATTAAACAAAAGACTCTTAAAAAATAATAATAATAATTTAAGATTTCAGCTCTCGTGTGGTAGCTTATTTTCTACTCTATTGGAGAGACTATCTTTGAAGAAAATGATTTTGTCTTGAAGTAAACAGTTGTTCTAGCATTTATCAATAAGTAATTCAATAGCCTCTGTAAAGACAAACATTATTTTTAAACATGAACTGCAATATGGAAGACAGCTGTGCATTTAAAGTCTCTGAATTGTAAGAAAGGTGAAATCATCAGGACAGAAGATAAACAGACTTTGTGGTGCATGGCCATGAATTAATTACAAAAAAAAAAAAAAAAATGAGTCCAGACTAATATTGCAACTCTTTTTATTGACTTCTCTCCGCTTTCTTCTCCTTGTCGGGTACGGAATGGCTCTGCTAAAGGATCCGAGAGAATTACAGAGATTCAGACCATCCACTTCAAACGCTGGAGTGGAATGAGTGTTAGAGAGAGAGAGAAAGGAAGAGAGAGCTGTGTTAGCACCTGGTGGAGAGGTCAGACAGCCTGCTGCTGCTCTTTTAGACGGCTCTCTTCTGAAGGATTCTTCCTTGCTGATGCTTTTTTCACAATCCTTTCATACAGTGATTAACAAGCATAACATGCAAATAAGTGATTAACAAACATATACTGTAATGCATTTGACACTTTTTTTAATCAAAAGCAGCTTACATTGAATTCAAGGTATACTTTTATCAGCTCATGCATTCTTTCCATGAGCGAAAATGGAGAACACGAAAAAAATGGATGCATGTTATTTGCACACTATTCACTGTATAGCCTACACCATGTACCTGAACACAAAATAACAATACAGAGCTGCACACTCAAATAGCCTGTGAATTTATAGTTCTCTACAGGTAGCTGTCGTCAAACTGGCAGGTGTGTTGTTGGGGGAAATGTCTGTCTTCCTTCCTCTGAGCTCAAGGGCTCCTGATTAAGCGCTCTACCCCTGTTTCGGTTCTGCCTGGTTTAATCCATCTCTCTCTCTCTCTTTCTCTCTCTCTTCTCTCGCACTTTCATGCAAGTGAAAAAAGCGAATGTTCACGTATGTCAAAGAACAAAACATTCTGATTAGTTTTCTCTCTCGCAGATTAAATTACGTCGAACATTTACATAAAAACTGGTTCCAATTCAGAATCGCAAAGAACAAAGGACGTTTATTTAAATCTCTTTTCATTTTGTTCTCTCTTTGTCTGAATTAGAAAGTATAGATGTTTTGATCTTTTTATAGAGAGGTGCAATTTATTTTACTGACCTAATGTCTCAAGTCATACTTCTGTTTTACAACTTCAAGATATCTGTTTGTACTACAGCATAGTTCAAGAATCATAAAATATTTAACGTCAACATATTCAGACAGAAAAAAAAGGACTCATGTTCTATCCATTAAACGCTATTTGTGGAACTGTTCTATTTTGTGGAAATTCTAAAAGCAAATAATAAATATAACCACAGCAGAATAGATCGATTTAAAATGATCAAATAATGAACTAATTTTTAACATTCTTGTGTTATGTCAAATGCATCAAACTCTACAGTAATTTGAGAAATAATGGCAGATTGCATAACATGCAGTAAAAAAAAAACGAACAAAATAATGCAAACTGAAAAAAATAGACTACATTAAATACATTCACTTACAAAAAGATAGGCATGCTTTGTGTTTAATGTGAATTGTTGGCAATTAAACTATTGAATTTCAAAAGAAACCAAACACTCAAACTATAAAGACATGTCTGCTGGGTTTTTCCAAAAGAAACTAGCATCTGAATACATCACTATAAATCAACAGAAACAACAAAAAACAAAGCCGGATCATTCATATACAGTATATACTGTATATGAATAATAATTTTTTTTTTTTCTTTAATATTTTTTGAGGCCGAGGACCCCTTAGTAGATAAAACAGCTAGTATATATTTATTTGATATTTACATTAAAACAAATGATTTGTATGCATAATTATTATGACTGCAGCTTAATTTTACATCATTCATTTTTGCATAATATATAGTTAGTTTTCAATTAATTGTAATTGTTTTTATATTTTATTTTTTACATAATGTACATGGTTTTACAAAGAAACATTTCACTTCCTCTAGCTTTGGTTGAAGTAAATACTGTTATTTTTATTTATTTATTTTTGAACAAACATTTGACTTTTTTCCCCAAAAAAGAAATAAACCCTGTCACTGGGGCGGTACCTTTTCAAAATATATACCTGTGTACCTTATTTACCCCTAAAGGATGCATATTAGTATCTAAATTGTATATTTTAGTACCTAAATGATACTTATTAGCACATTTTGAAAAGATACCGCTCCAGAGACAGCATTTGTACCTTTTTTTATGTGAGTGCACCACCAAGAACAAATCAGGGGCACCGCTTTTGAAAACCCCTGTGAAAAATAGTTTTGGTACCATATTGGGTCACCACTTGATGTCCAATGAAAAGTGAAACCAGTTGAGAATCACTGAATCGCCGCTGTGTTTTGATCCACTGGTACTCAAGGGACAAACATATTGTCATTGGACATCTTTCTGTACCAAAATGATGTCATTATATGAAGACGAACACAGCTGACATTGAATATGGCTGATCATCACGTCTCTCATGATGAGGTGTGTATGCCTTCTGCCAGACCACCATCAAAAGCCTCATTTATGTTAGAGAGTGATTCTGGAAACCCATCAAAATCACTGCCTCGACTGTCTGTTCTCTGAGATTACAGGCCTTGGTTTTTGATTATATACCACCAAGTACAAACCACCAACGCACAAATCCACAAACATGATTTCTACAAAAGTACAGGTGCAAATTGTGATAAATCCCCTAGGTTTGTTTATAAAAAGCCATAATAATTGTGCCGATTTTTAGCCTAATAATCCTCTGAACGTGCACACTAGATGATTCGACCAGATCGCGAGACCACACACTTGATGACTGTAGGAACGATTTCACAGTGACACGTGATCTCACGGACACTCACGAGAAGATATTTATTTTGAATACATGCTGTTATTTTGAACTTTCTAGTTTATAATAGTTTCAATGTTGATAATAATAATAAATGTTACTTGAACACCAAATTAGCATATTCAAATAATTTGTGAAGGATCATGTGACACTGAAGACTGGAGTAATGATGAGGATGAAAATTCAGCTTTGACACAATCTGCATTGTAAAAAAAAAAAACACTATATAAATAATGGTAATGGTAAATAAATTACATTTTAAAATGTATTAAAATAAACAGTTATTTTTAATAGTAATATTTCATGTTGTTGATGTTGTTGTTATTATTATTACTGTTGTTGTTATTAAATCAAATAAAAGCAGCTTTGGTGAGCATAAGAGACTTCTTTCAAAAGAAAAAGAAAAAGGAAGAAGAAGAAGAAGAAGACGAAGAAGAAAACAACCTTAATGACCCCAAACGTTTGAATTGTAGTTTGCATCCACTAACAAACAGCTGCAATTTTGAATTATTAAAAAAAAAAAAGTTGTATTAATGCTCATACTTCAAACAAAAACATTACCACTAGAAATGGCAGAAAGACATGACAGGAGACGACGTTTGATTATTTATAACATGCGTGCACAACAAATGTGACTGTAAAACAACGCTACAGACTTTTGCTAATTAAAACAACAACAACAAAACATTTTCCATTTAAAAAGCATCACAGTCACACAGATAAATCAGCACCATTGCTGGCTGTTTAAAGTTAGTCTGGCCACACACACTAGATGATTTTCAAATCTTAACCAATTTTAAAACCATGGGAGACCACAGACATGAAGATGCCGATTTTTAGCCTAATAATCCTCTGAACGTGCACACTAGATGATTCGACCAGATCGCGAGACCACACACTTGATGACTGTAGGAACGATTTCACAGAGACACGAGATCTCACGGAGACTCGCGAGATCAAATGTGACTAGAGAAGGAAAACAAATGGAGAACAATCGACGTTGTCAGCCAGCTCTCCTGGCATGCATTCTGTGTCACAGTGAAAAACTAAATATACAAAAGAATATGGGTGGTAATCTTTCATTGCATGTTTGCGAACGCCAAGTTTCAGCTATAGAAGCACACAACATCCGGTAGGCGATGCTTTGCTCGCTCTCATTGGCTATCGCGGGTATCACGTCAGAGGCAGCCCAATCAAGAAGTCGTAAATATCAAACATGTTTGATATTTACGATTTGAGTTCGGGGACGCTCCGTCTCCTGGAGCAGTTAAATAATCGCAATGACACCATACAATAGAGGATTTTTTTGGACAAAAAAATAATTTGCGATAAGCCTCGAATCGGGCACAATTATTGGGGGGTGCAAATCGGGCTTAAAAGTGTGTGGCCAGCCTTAGGGGGAGAAAAAGTAAGTAAAGAATGTATAGAAAGAGCTATAAAAAATGAATCATGAGGAACACATCTAAATCTCTACAAGTTCTTTGAGCCCGGTCTTATGAAAATGCGTATAAATAGGACGCCAAATAAAAACGAAAACTTGTGGTATTGATACGCAAAAATGGACTTTGGCATGTATACGCTACGCACGTGTTTGGCGTGCATATAATACGCAGTTTTCGCATGCATATGATACGAAATTTGTTGGCGTGCATATGATACGCAGTTTTCGCCTACATATGATACGCATCTACCCCACAACCCTAATCCGACCCATCGCGTAGCATATACACGCCAAAGTCCATTTTTGCGTATCAATACCACGAGTTTTCGTTTTTATTTGGCACACTTTCATTAAATCGGGTTAGATATTTTCACGCCTCCATTATTAGCAAACTGGTCTTTAGTCTCATCAGTGTACCTGTTGAGGTGACCGGCATGTCTTCTGCACTGCTCTGTAAAGAGGCTTTGCTTTATGAATAGCCCTGATTGTGCCGAGTGTTGGCAAGTCTCGTTAGCAAAATGACTGCGGGCCATTTTTGGCATTGTTTCTGCGTCTGTTCTCCACAGTGACTCTTGGATAAAGGTCAGCATCTGTTCCTCATTGAGTAGGTGCTGAAAGACATCCCACCTCTTTACCTGCTTTGTGCTCTGCTGTCTGACGCTGGGACTTCATGCTTGTCTTGCTGTGATGATTTGAGAAAGCTTTAGATTTTTTTGTTGTTACATTTACCTTTTCCTTGGTTTTGTTTATGCTTCCGCATTCAATGCTTGTGAAAGAAGTTTGAGGGGACAGCAGGGAAAATCAATGCTAAATGCAAATAATCAGATGCAACTAACCATATAAGTGTGCATAATTAGGATTAAAAAATAAATAAATTGGCTTATCTTTTAAAAGAATATGTTTTGTTTTAACGGCAATGTTGTTTTTCCAGCCAACTCCAAAAATCATTTTGTCGTTGAGAGAATTTGATTGAGTTGTAATTTTTGCAACAAGAAATAACACTTTACATCAAGTATTTGGAAACAATGAGTGTTTCTGCCTGTCTTTCTGCGTATGTTCTTGTCAAACCAATTAACACTAGTAAATGTTGAAACAGATGCTCAGAGAGCTAAAATTGTGCCGCTGCTCAGATTCACCAAAGCTGAAACCCAAGATCAAGTCATTTGAGATTGAAAACTAGTAACAGGGTTGCCATAACTTTTAACCAGTGAACCTCCATGACTTCCAAGTCAGCTGTGATTACTGAAATATTATAGTGCTGAACTTAACTAGAAAATTACTTTCCCTGTAATATTTACAATTTACAGCACATTTTGCAATAGCAATAAAATTGGTGGCATTTCTGCGGTCAATCATTCTTCACACATAATAAAATAAGTTCAACTCTTTCAGGGAATATTTCACATTAATTACCGCCCGGCTGCACATTGTGCTTCACGTAGGCTCACGTTCATAAGGACTGTACATCACCTATAGATATACAGTATACCTGTTAATACAGTGTCTAACACCAGGGAATATCAACGCACGAAAACACTGAAATGCTGCACCTCCACAACTGCTGGTTCACAGCTGCTGTGCTGAAATGCAGTTCAATGAGATTTCATGCAGTTCAATGAGATTTTTCTTTAAACAGAAGTTATGCTCGGATCCTTTGAGATCTCAGATGTTTCGTTTGTGATCCCTCCAGAACCTTCATACAACAGTGTCAAAATGTTCAAAGCAGCTCAGGTGAATTTTTGACTATGTCTGAGACTAAGAGATTACAGTTAGACGCTTCCTAGAAAAGGACACACACACACACACACACACACACACACGTTATAGTATAGATCTGGTTGTAAGACATTGTCAAGTTATATATTCAATTGCATTTTTTTTTTTTTTATTCCTATTGTTCTGCTAAATATCCAGTCAATCCACCAAAAAATGTTACAAATATTACTGAAATAATAATAATAATAATAATAATAATAATAATAATAATAATAATAATAATAATAGATAGATAGATAGATAGATAGATAATACCAATGATAATATTTTAATCACATATTTATACATAATCATCATCACAACTATAATTTAACAGTGGCTTCTTCATCCCAAAAATGACACCAAGGGAAACCTGTTCACAGTTTTCCAACAGCTAACAGCACATGCACGGACCCACAACACTGACTGTCTTAAGAAGAAAAACGAGTACAAGAAAAAGAGCAAGGTTCAAAAAGTCTTTGTAGGTTTTTCTTTGAAGAAATCAAAGCTCATTAAGGGTGAGAGGCCCAAGGCTAGGCAATTTCCAGCCTGCGCTCAGTGTGTCCATACCAGCATCCATTACAATACCTGTGGGATAGCACGGCCCATTACCAAAATCTCATTAGCTACACTGAGGCATGTTAGCAACACAATAAAAAGATTTTGGCTCCTGGAATATGATTTTAATTATTCACTGTTTACAATAATAAGCCTTATTTCCCAGAGAGAAATGGCTCAGTGCGCAGCTGCCTTTCTTGTGAACGCGCCAAGCAAACAACGACACGCTACAAGCTCGTCTTTGAGTTTCCGTCAAGAGCAGGTGAATTAACAACAAGGTTCCTGACGACCCCTCGGGATTCAAAGAATGGTTAACTCAGATCTCCTCCATGTCGCTCCCTGGGTATTCGCACACTCAACTAATGATACACGCGCGTTATGGTGGAAGCCCTTGGGCGTATTTGAATATCCTTGGTATTCATAAGTTTCAGCTCCCAGAAGCTATTAACAACAAGAGATACTGGGAGTTATTGAGCGCGCTGTCATGGATTTCAGTCAGATGATTCAGTCTGTTTGATTGGATGGCTTCATAATGCCAAAACTCTTTTTAGTTACAGGTGGGTGTGGAGTAAATGCTCATCAGCATTCATTTTTTATTCTTGAACTATCCATCTTATTTTGCCACTCGGAAATAAGCTATTTTCTTTGAATGTCAGAGACTTTCAGTTCATTATCCATTACTCTCTCAAGGTTACAAGCTATCATTGGGGCAGTTCACTAAGGTACAAAAGCTAATATGTACATCTACCTTATTTTCCTCTAAATGCTACATATTAGTCCCTAAAGTGTACATATTAGTACTTAAATAGTACATTTTAGTACCTAAAGTGTACATATTACCTAAAGCAGGGACTGAATTTCGGTAGCACAATATTTTACAGTCCTGTTCCACATGTGCATACTAACTACAATAACTCGGTAATAACCCTGAACCTACACCTAAACCTAACCTTAACATGCTGCGGGTAAAGTAAGTATTGAACACGTCACCATTTTTCTCAGTAAATATATTTCTAAAAGTGCTGTTGACATAAAATGTTCACCAGATGTCGGTAACAACCCAAGTAATCCATACATACAAAGAAAACAAAACAAATAAGTTCAGAAATTAAGTTCTGTGTAATAAAATGGAATGACCCAGGGAAAAAGTATTGAACACGCTTACTGAAATTTATTTATTAGACCAGACTATATTCTCCCAGTATTTCACAGGCTTGTCTACATGTGGTGCAGCAAACTTTAAACAAGCTTCAACATGCTTTGTCTTCAGCAATGGAGTCTTGTGTGGTGAGCGTGTATACAGGCCATGGCGGTTGAGTGCATTACTTATTGTTTTATTTGAAACAATTGTACCTGCTAATTCCAGGTCTTTCTGAAGATCTCCACAAGTGGTCCTTGGCTCTTAGAAAACTCTTCTGATAATTATTTTCACTCCTCTGTCATAAATCTTGCGAGGAGCACCTGGTCATGGCCGGTTTATGGTGAAATTATGTTCTTTCCACTTCCGGATTATGGCCCCAACAGTCCTCATTGGAACATTCAGAAGTATCGGATTCCTTCTGTATCCAATGCCATCAGTATGTTTTGCAACAATAAGGTTGTGAAGGTCTTGAGAGAGCTCGTTGCTTTTACCCATCATGAAATGCTTCTTGTGTGATACGTTGGTAATGAGACACCTTTTTATAGGCCATCAGTTGGGACTAAACCAGCTAATATTAATTTCCACTGACTAGGGGCAGGATTGCTTTCTAATTACTGATAGATTTCAGCTGGTGTCTTGGCTTTCCATGCCTTTTTGCACCTCCCTTTCTTCATGTGTTCAATACTTTTTCCCTGGGTCATTCCACTTTATTACACAGAACTTAATTTCTGAACTTATTTGTTTTGTTTTCTTTGTATGTATTACTTGGGTTGTTACCGACATCTGGTGATAATTTCATGTCAACAGCACCTTTAGAAATATATTTACTGAGAAAAATGGTGACATGTTCAATACTTATTTTACTCGCTGTATGTAGTTACCTTAGATAAATACATTGTAAGTACACATAAGTGTACAGAGGTAAAATAAAGTGCAACTTGAATTTCAATGCGGGTGTGACGAGAGTCCCACGGAGGAGCTCCGGAAGGATAAAAGGAGGAGTGACGACAGTGTTGGACGAGAGAGGACCAGGCCTCCGTGGGACTCGAGACCGGTGAGTGGCGCAGGTGTCGTGCATTAGCATTTACTCCACCGGCCTCGCTCCGTTCCCATGGCTCTCGGCCCCGCCCCTCTAGTCACAGCGGGATTTAGTTTTTTTAGTGGCCTATTGCATGAAAACTTCATGAAAACAACACTACCTGGAGAGTATTCAAGTGAACACAGTCGGTGAGTGCTTAAATGAACGTAAACAGTGAGGAAAAATTAGAAAAGCATGTGTATCAGTATATTGGATCTGAGCACTAGGTCTTAAAGTGACAGCAGCTTAATGCTTCTGTCTGTGTCCTTAATGTGATAAAAAAAAGTGTTATTTTACATTTGTTTAATTTTAGTACTAATGTTTGTATAGTAGCATTGTTTACTTGTATCTATTACAATCATTTGTACTATTGCTTGCTGTTTGTTTATTTGTTCTTATTTTATTACTGACTGTTTACTTGCTTTTTTAGTTACAATAAATTCAACGTATGAAATCAATTTTTCTTTGCACCACCGATAGGGCCATCTAGAGTTGCACACTTTCACATTTTTGATTATTGAACAATTAAATATAAATCAACACCTAACTATATAATTTTTAAAAGCACAAATACAATGAGTGATGGTATGTGAGATTACTGTATTTTTAAAAATATGTCTAAATAAATCCATCCATCAAAAGGGTTTGCCCCAGTGATAGTTTGTACCTTTTTTCTGAGAGTGTATAGGTAAATAATTCTAAGTATAAACCAGTGTTTATGATTACAATAAATAAATGTATAATAAAATGATAACAAACACCAGTTTGCAATAATATAAAGCAGCTAAACGGACTGATTTGTACAGCTAAAATAACTGGAAGCCAATTACACCAGAAGCCTCGCCATTCAAGTTACAAATGGCCAAACTCCCTCTTATGTTAAAAATAAGGTGGATAATATTCTTTATCAGAAGAGACATTGTGAACATAAAAGGCCGAATGGAGTCAAAGCATGATTCAGTCCGTTATTATATTTACACAATACCTCATGTATTTTCTTAAGCATCTTAAAAGTTGGGTTGAAATATAATAGCGTAAATATAAAATAGCGAAAAAATAAAGCGTAAGCTATCAGGAAAGCCATAATTCATCCAGCAGGCCTGTACAAGACTATCCAATAGATCACACAAGTAAAACAAAGAATTGCAGCATTATTATTTCAGAAGACAGAGTGACATTACCACGAACAGCAGTCTACAATGTGTTCGGTTCTGAAATCCACCGCCTTTCCAAGCCCATGCACTGTATTCATCTGCGTGCAATAGCTGTTAGAGGAACAAACAGAGTCAATAGGGGCAGATTCACTTTGAAAAGCCAAATCACTGCATGCTGTTATTCTGAAATGCATTGTTTCTGTGGTAAAAACTCAATTTCCTGTGGATCTGCAGATGAGGTCTTGAGTATTTTCATTACAACAGGAACTGTTTTGTGATTCCTTTTCTGTAAAGCCAGTTTCCCTAAAAGTGGTACATGAATAATCACCAAAATAAACAAAAACACATTTTTGTTTCTTGGAATTCTGAGTTTACATTTTAAAATGTTGAGCCCTACTCTACACTGCCCAAAAAACTCGCTTTAAATATATAAAATATAAAAACTCTTTAAATAAAAAAAACAGCCGGCATTGTAGAACAGCCGGCATTGTAGTCTACTCTACCAGGATCAGGAAACAGTCCTCCATAAAATGTGCTGCACACATCTGAGTATTTGGGTTGAAGTGTTCTGGAACAGTAAATACAACTTAACCACTGATTTCTAGTCGTGTCCATTTTTGGAAGGCCAAACAAAGTAGTTTCGCTTTCACAACGAAACACAGCGTTACACACAGTGGCCTAGAGTGAGCGGCGGTGGCCTAGAGTGAGCAGAGTCCGGGGGCTAGAGTGAGGAACGGCCGGAGGGCTAGAGTGAGCAGATGCGGCGGGCTTGAGAACAGCGCGTCCGCAGCGCTTGCGGCAACCACATGTGACGACCCCGGGCTGGACTCCATTGTTGAAAGCCGATCCGGTGATCCACAGCGCAAAGTTGTTGTATGAAAAATTGAAATCGCATCATATGACCCCTTTAAATTATAAATTAAGAAAATGTAAGAAAAACAAGTAGCCTAGTATGCAGAGTTTCGGTTCATTTTTGTGCTGCGCGAAAGG
>NW_015633187.1:141839-155553 GCF_001515625.1 Sinocyclocheilus rhinocerous
AGGGGCGTAACATTTCCGTCACATGCTTGAGGTATTCGGCCAATCACAACACACTGGAAAGCTGGCCAATCAGAGCACACCTCGCACTTCAGAAAGGCGGGGCATAGAGGATAAACAATAATGTACAGTATGTGGAAAATAATGTGTTTTTTTAACCTTAAACCACATAAACACATTTCATTACACCAAATACACAAAATCATGTTCTTTTTAGCAACATCATATGACCCCTTTAATGCAGACCTCATGTAGAAAACAGGAATGTCACAAGCCATCTCTCCCCATCAAGCCTCAGTGATTGCTGTAGGAACATAAATTCATAATGTCTCTCAGCTATATATTTTTGCTTGCATTTGCATTTCCTTCAGAAAATTGTTTTATTACCATTTGTTTCTACTTGTATACTAATACTAATATTGAAACTGATTTGACAATTATAAAAGTAAAGAGTGACTGATATGGCATGTGATATGGAGCAGAGGCATAAAAAGCTAATAAAATATCAAATACAAATTAAATTTTGTTTGAGTACTGCATATGAAGAGCTTGCATCAGATGCATTTTTCACACCCAATGTTTTAAAGTACAATTCTGGTGCTGAAATATATTCTTGTCTTTTCATTTATTCACTTTCCCCTATATGATACATTTGTCTTTTTAAAAACACAATATTTTTAGTCTAGCTGCTTATTTTTTTGCCCTTAATTTGTTTTTGTTTTCAGGTTTACTGCAGTGTTGATTATGCATTTATTTTCATCTGACAGGTAAATTTATTTCTTTTTTTTAACACAATGTGAAGAAAAAGAAGAGATGAATTATGGTTCTCTGCAAATCTAGAATTGGAAACGAGTCATTTTCTCTTACATAGAAGATGCTGTTAAGTATAACTGTCATGCTTCACTTAACTGTAATGTATCTTAAGTCAATGTTTCATTGCAAGGATTGGCAGCCAAGTACAATGTATTTTGAATTGGTTTTTGCTGAATATTTTTAATGCATGTATCACTTGCAGATATCTGTAGGAGTATGAAATGTGGAGTCTTTCAAAACAACCTCCAAAAATATATTTCCCTGCTGTGAAAATTAGCTACCTTATTGCTCCTGTTAATTGGCTTTAAGCAACATGGAATTAAAATTGACCTTATTTACTTTCTTAATACCTGTTGCGGTTCTACAGTAGTTGTGCATAATGCATTTTTATATGATTATATTATTTAAAAGAAAAAAGAAAAGAAAAGGAGAAAAACATTTCGTAGTCCTAATCAGCAGACATGAAAGCCATTTTTCGAGATTGGAGTACAGAGGTTTAAAAAAAGGTACAGTAAAGCTGTAGGGGAGCCACTGTAGAGAAACTGTTGGTCGAACTGTTCAGTTTTGATTGGCATTCATGTTGTAAGAGATTTTGTTTTATACAGTTTTTAGCTATTCCTTTCTCTGCTTTTCAGTAAGAATACGTGTCAAAGCGTTTGAAGAGACTGTAAGGATCAGACTTCTGACACATAATACCTGTTGATCTCAGCAGATCCAGGGCCGTTTACATGGGTCAGGCTTCAAACTCACTGTATCTTCTTTGTCTTACAGAGGGCTCAGGCTTTACCTGCTCACTCCCACTAGCTCTCAAACTTCTGCAGTGAATTCAGGTGTTCTGTGCATCTATTGTGGGATTAGTAAACTTTAAACTTCAGATTAAAACTGGAGTAAAACTGATCTCCATTGACTTCCATTGACAATGTTCAGTATTCAAAATCTAACCAGTATATTTGTGTATAATATTTGTGTACTTGAATTACTTTTAACTTTTTTGTTTTTTTACTTTTTTTGCGTAGTGAATTGTGATACAAGTTTGAAATAATTGTGATTATGTAGGCTGCATTTGACTGATAAAAAAATACAGTAAAACAGCAAAGTTGTGAAATATTATTACAATTTAAAATAACTGTTTATAATTTTAATACAGTAAGTAAGTTATTCCTGAAACAAACAAAGAAACAAACAAATAATATTTTTTTGTGGATTTTTGTTTTGTTGTATCTGAAATATAAATGTTTTGTAACATTATAAATATTTTAACTGTCACTTTTGATAAATTTCTGCTTTCTGCTTTCTGCTTCTTCTTCTTCTTCTTCTTCTTCTTCTTCTTCTTCTTCTTCTTCTTTTTTAATCTTATTTACCCCAAACTGGTATAGTGCAGGGTTCCTCAAATCTTGCCCTGGAGGGCAAATGCGCTGCAGAGTTTAGCTCCAACCCTGATCAAACTCACCTACCTGTGATTTTCTAATGATCCTGAAGACATTGATTAGCTTGCTCAGGTGTGTTTGATTAGGGTTAGAGCTAAACTCTGCAGGAAAGTAGATCCCGTGGGCCAGATTTGAGGATCCCTGGTATAGTGTATCATCATGTTTTGATTTCTGAAGGATCATTTGACACTGAAGACTGGAGTAGTGATGCTGAAAATCCAGCTTCGCATCACAGGAATAAATTACATTTTAAAATACATTAATATAGAAAACGGTTATTTTAAATTGTAACAATAGTTTACAATATGAATGTATTTTGGATCAAATAATTGCAGCCTTGGTGAGCAAAAAATATTTATTTCCAAAAAAAAACAACAACAACTAATTATTCTTTTGACCGGTAGTGTATGTAACCATGTATAGTTGCCTATGTTGTGTTATCGGTCAATTCTCAGACTGCCAAAAAATGGCTCTGAAAGCAGAACGAAAGCCAGAAATAAATGTATCTAAAAGCTAACACATTATTATTTTGCATGCACTGATACTTCCTTCAGGAAATGCAAGATCCACTTCTGTACAGTAGGCAACCATTTTTCTCACAGTAAAAATTCAAACTGATTGTGGAAATCTCCCCCATGCTGCTCCACACAGCAAGGCAAAATTAAAAAGTGCTCGCGCTCTGGTCTGTAATTATTCCTCCAGGGGTTTGTGCCAAACACAAGCTTTCCCGACACATAAAGAGCACACATTAGTTGCAGTTCAGCCCCCGCAGAACCAGTCGAATACAATATGAAGAGAGCAGGAAAGCCTGTGACAGAGACGAGGCCACAGCAGTCCTGCTATACTGTACAGAGAGCTGAGGTGCTTTGGGTCATCATTTTATGAGTAATCAAAATCGAAAAAGCCACCGGTTGCCTGCATTCTCACACAAATGATCTTTTCAGCAAAACTGGTTGCTCTCAAGATGCAGAAGCTCCCTAGAAAGCCTGGTCAAGTGTTCGTGGTGCTGTCCATGAATATATATAAGCATGGAGGAGATGCAGGAGACCTAATGAGGCAAATTATATCTAATTCATGCTCACGCACCCGTAAAAACCTTTTACTCTTTAATCTGTGCAGATGAAGAACATCAATAATGGAAGTTACTCCTTTGTGACTGCAGTCTTAGGGATCAGTTTTTTTCCCCGCTTAACCACCGTGAACACCCTAGCAACCACATAGCAATGCTTTACCAAACACTCTAAATATTGAACAAACCATTTAGCAACATTCTGGCAAACTTACCACAACACCCATGGACTATGCGTTCTCATGCTTTACATGAGAAAAACACCATTCATATATGGTCTGCTTTTCAAAGTTATTTTCTTTAATAATATTTTTCCTAGTCTACTCACAGCAAATAATTAGACATATTGCAACCAAAAACATAAAAGGAAAGAAAAAAAAAGCAGTTAAAACAGGAATATAAATAAAACATTTAAATATGTAAGTAAATAAATAAATACTTAGTATTTGTCAACATGATTGTTTTGATGGATATGCTGGTAGATGGATGGAGAGACAGAAGATGGATGGACGAATGGATGGATGGATGGATGGATGGAGGGATGGATAAATGGATGGATGAATGGATGGATGGATGGATGGATGGACAGATGGAAGATGGATGTATAGATGGATAAATGGATGGATGAATGGATGGATGGACAGATGGAAGATGGATGGATAGATGGATAAATGGATGGATGGACAGATGGAAGATGGATGGATAGATGGATGGATGGATGGATAGATGGAAGATGGATGGATATATGAATAAATGGATGGATGGACATATGGAAGATGGATGGATAGATGAATAAATGGATGGATGAATGGATGGAAGGACAGATGGAAAATGAATGGATGGATGGATGGATGGATGGAAAGATGGAAAATGTATGGATGGATGGACAGAGGGAAGATGGATGAGAGACGGGTGGATGAATGGACAGACGGAAGATGGATGGATGGATGGAGAGATGGATGGATGGATGAATGGACGGACAGACAGAAGATAGATGGATGGATGGATGGATGGACAGACGGAAGATGGATGAATGGATGGACAGATGGAAGATGGATGGATAGGATATTAAATAGTTGTATATATAGTATAGTGTATTTCTCATAATTAATGCATTATGTATTTACCAACTATATAACATTTTAATATTTAGTACATTAAATGTTAATCTTAATGCAACTCTTTTTCACCAGTGTGGTTTTTTAATCAATCTGACATGTGAACCATTGCACTGTATTCCAGTAAGCATATAAATGAAACACTAATCAAATAAGAGTAGATTCATTTGGCTAAGCAGCCAGCACATTTCTGATGATACAGCACAGCGGGGAGGAAAGTAGATAATTATAAGTGAATTAGGCTAATTTTTAAATGACGGTGCATTTTCACCAACTTCTGCCCTAGAAGCATTCAAATTAGGCATGTACAGTGCAACAGTTTTGCTCATATATGCTATTAAAAAGTACAATATGGGAAGACTAATTTTAACCCATTGGCACATTTGCAATACATTTCATTTGAGGCACTTTGCAAAACATTTGCAAATGTCACCTATTAGTAGCATTGTTAGAAAGGATGTTCATTGATCAGTGGCTATAGTACACACAAACTTGAGCTGACTGAAAATGGACCATAAAAAAAGCAAACAAACAAACAAACAAATAAGTAAAAAAATAAATATTGTGTTAAAAAGATTAACAACATAAAACATCCGGTCACTGATGTTTATAAAATAAAATAAATAAAATAATAAAATAAAATAGCCTATGTTCAATCAGTCCCAAAATGAAATACAAAACCTGTAATAATTGAAATAAACAGTTGACAAAGAGATTGAATTCAAGATTTGGTGATAATATAGCATAATGAAACATGTACAGGAATTTTAAAAGGATTTTCAGCACAGCACAAGGGTCTCAGTCAGTCATTTATTACTATCCATATTTAATTAAGAGCATTTGCATTGGTTAATGTAAAAGTCATGTGTTATATATTCCATACCTGAGTCGGTAGTCTATCATGCAGTAACAAATGCAAATTTCATTCATCAGGATGAGACCGCTAAATAAAGTACAGAGGAAAGAAGTCCACTGTGGAAAAAAAAGTGTTCAATGAGTGCACATATTTGCATACCGGGCAGCTCGGCATTTAAACAGCAAACACTATTGGTCTGAATGTTTCAGGTTCAACCCAGCGACTGGTGAAAAGGGCAGTTTGTTCAGCGCTAACGAGTTCACTGACGCAAAAGTCCTTTTGACACCTTTAGACTTTAGACTAGCATAAAGAAGTCATTTGATTGTGCATGCAAGCCTATTTTACACATCCTAGTTAAATACACCTACTCATATGTATGCTTCATAGGGGTTCTGACTAAAAGCATAATTTCACAAGCCCCCTGGCAACCTGACATTTATCTGTGAACTACAGACAGCAGCTTGTATTGTTTCTATGGATTTGAATGGGCCACCTGTTCTTGACTCTAGAAGGTAGGGAGCTATTCATTGAATATTTTACTACTTCCACTGCACATGAGGAAAATGCAGCAAATGGTTGCCTTGGAGATCTACTTTAGTTTCAATAAATAAATAAAAAGTTTTTCAGTATTTAACATATTTGCAAGACATTGAGTAGGACTATTCATGGTTTTAAGTGGACCTGATTCCAATGAATAATTTTTTCCCTTGTAAAATGAGTATTGTGTGTTGTGTGAACTGTGATATATTTCGTTTTTCAGGATTCTTTGACGAATATAAAGTTCAAAAGAGCAACATTTATTTTAACCAAATATTTTATAACATTATAAATGTCTTTACTGTCATTTTTAATTGAATGCATCTTTGCTGCATTGAGAAAAAAAAATCTTATGGGTTACCTTTATGTTTCCTTTATATATCCTGTATGGAAAAGAACAGCTTGGACATTTTCTCATTTTGTGCTGCAGGAAGAGAAATAACACTGGAGTTAGAATAAAAGTGAGTAAAGGATGACAAAACTTTCATTTCTTTGGATGGTCTATTCCTTTAAATTTGCAAAAGCTACTGGAAGAAATTCTAGCACTTTCGAATTCAATTTAGGCTCAAGCTTACAACATTTATTTGAACCAAATATTTTATAACATTATAAATGTCTTTACTGTCATTTTTAATTGAATGCATCTTTGCTGCATTGAGAAAAAAAAAATCTTATGGGTTACCTTTATGTTTCCTTTATATATCCTGTATGGAAAAGAACAGCTTGGACATTTTCTCATTTTGTGCTGCAGGAAGAGAAATAACACTGGAGTTAGAATAAAAGTGAGTAAAGGATGACAAAACTTTCATTTCTTTGGATGGTCTATTCCTTTAAATTTGCAAAAGCTACTGGAAGAAATTCTAGCACTTTCGAATTCAATTTAGGCTCAAGCTTTCCTCTATGAATCCATTACAAAGTCTGGAGCAGTTTCAAATTATGCATAAACCACCATGAATTTAGTTAATGTAACATTTGGAAGCCAAATGAGAAATGAATGTAATTTATTTGAATCATTGCCGTCATTGAGTCAGACCTTCATGCCGGTACTAGCTGGTGTCACGTTTGTAATACCAATTCCACACGACGTTTCTCTAGTAAGGTGTTCCTATAGGCAAATTACTCACATGGATTTAAACTGAGTGCAAACACACAATCAAAGGGGAATGAAACAGTATGGCATTTGATGCCCTGTGCTTATTTTGCCAATGGGAAATCAGGCTGTGAAAGCGACGGGAAATTCTGCCCCATTTACAGCAACAGACTGAGCTAATGTGTTGAGCTAAGGATAAGGAATTAGAAAAACGATTTTTGAGCGTGTCAAACATTTTGTTGCTTAAAGTGACATTTCTGGCCATAAGGAAAGTACAGTGAGAAAAGAAACTAGGTCACTGCTAAGGGTTGCTGTTCAGTTTCATTCAAAATATCTCCCTAGAGAGAACGTTTGTAGTTATAAAAACATTTTAACCCTCTGTGGTATTAGAATAAAAAGGTAAAAATGCTTCAGTTTTCTACTAAAAATGTAACACAATAAAATAACATCATAAAGTATTTATCAAAACATGATGAATACTTATTTTCTAAATATTTACTTTACAATAGGCCTATTTAACATTTTGAATTGATTTGCCTCAATGCAAATAATGTTTTCAAGCAAATAAATAAATAAATAAATAAAATACAAAAAAGGGGAAAAAAAGGGAAGAAAAAAAATAATTAATGAATGAAACAACTGCTAATTACTACTAACTACTAAACCTCTATGTTGTGTTCTGGTCTTTTTTACCTGAAGAGGATTTTCTTTTTTCTTGAAAATACTAGTTAATGCTATCACATTGGACTAAAACTTACTGACTTTGATCGCACAGGGTATTGCAAAAAATGTGTGCTGTCAAACGATTAATCACAATTAATCATATCCAAAATAAACGTTTTTGTTTACATAACATATGTGTGTGTGTGTGTGTGTGTGTGTGTGAACTATGTATATTTATGATGTATGTATTAAATACACACACATACAGTACATATTTTGAAAATATTTGACATGTATATATTTATATTAATTTAATTTATATTATATATATATATATATATATTTAATATATTAACATAACATATTTTCCTTAAATATATTCATGCATGCGTGTGTATTTATATATACATAATAAATATACACAGTACACACGTATATTATGTAAACAAAAAAACTTTTATTTTGGATGCGATTATTCACGATTAATCGTTTGACAGCACTAAAAAAAATACAATTGTGGTGTTACACTTTCCTGACTGGCCTACAAAAAAAAATAAAAAATAATAATAATAATGATAATAAAAATAAAATATAAATAAATAAATACATAAATACAAATTCTTAAATTCATAAATTTCTTATGTTTATGTTTCTATTTCTAAATTAATCCAATATCTTGTGATTCCAATATTTCGTGGTAATATAGCATAATGACAGTTTTACAACCAATTTTTAAAAGGATGGTCATTTTTGACTTTTTGACTTGATTTGCAGCACTTCACAAGGGTTAAAAGTAATTAAAATGCATAAAATAATAACATTCAAATTCAAATACAGTCCATTTTTAATCCGCATGTCTTTAACATGTTGGTAAGAAAGTGAGGATAACTTCTACATGTGCAATCATGAAATAATTCCAGCTCTAACAGACCGGCGTATCACAGACACACATCAACACCCCAGCCAAAGCCCATCTGTATCTCTTAATAAGTTCACCAAGATCCTGGGATTGAGCCGAGGACAGCCGCGTCTGATTTTAATAAATCTTTGGTTCACAGACCCTCCCAGTTACATCAGAAGTCTTCTGTCTCTCTAAGGAGAAAAGGCCTCAGAGCAAAAGGAGAACAGTGGAAAATAAATAAATACTGGCACCTCATTTGGCCATCTTTCATTTTCAGGAGTCGATGTGCATTAGAGCTGTTATCTCTGTGAAGCTATTGTCACGGGTTATTATCTCCACACTAATCAGACATTACAGTAGATCTCATTGCATCTTTATTGAGGAACAGTCACAACAGTTGCACACCCAGCAGCTCAGACATGCATTTCATTTGTATAAATCAAATGTATTATCTTAACATGTTTGGGGTTTGAGCATAATAAAGAATTTCAACACTTTAAAGATACGGATGAATGGATGGATGGACAAAAAGACAAAAGGAGTGTTGACACAGATGCATTTATGCCATATCTGATTTAAACACAATGATGTTAGAGTTGAATTAATCAATTTGATTTGAGTGATCAATTTAAATCAATTTTAACTCGATTCATTTGCAAAATTGCTTTAACATGTTCATACCAGACTCCATTTCCATGTATTCATTTAGCAGAAGCTTTTATCCAAAGTGAATTACAAATAAGGGACCATAACAAAATATTTCCACCACTTTTCAAAAGTTTAAATATTTTTAAATGTTTTTGAAAGAAGTTTCCTATGCTTACTGGGGCTTCTTTTATGTGATGAAAAATACATTAAAAACAGTATTGTGGAAAAAAAAAACTGTTTTCTATTTGAATATATTTTAAAATAAAATGTATTTCTGTGATGCAAAACTGAATTATCATCATCATTACTCCTGTCTTTGATGTCACATGATCCTTCAGAAATCATTCCAATATGCTGATTTGCTGCTTTATTCTTATTTATTAAACATTTACTATTTTTATCAGTCTTGAAAACAATTGTGCTGATTTATATTTTTGTGGAAACTTTTTTTTTTCAGGATTCTTTGATCAATAGAAAGAAGTGAACATCATTTATTAGAATCCTATTATTAGAATTTAGAATCTTATTTAAAAAAAAAAACTTACAGATTGACTTATGAATGGTAGTTTATAACTATTTATTTTCTCTAATTGAAGGAAAAACAAGAACAACAACAACAACAAGAAAATGCAAGAACAATGAGATAAGATCACATTCATCATGGTTATGTATAAAAAGCAATTGAGAGTATTTATGTAATGAGATTCAAACACAGTTTTTTTTTTTTACTTTTTTTCTATGCTCACCAAGTCTGCATTTATTAAAATACAGTAAAAGTAATATTATAAAATATTATTACAATTTACAATAACTGTCTTCCATTTGAATATATTTTAAAATAAAATGTATTTCTGTGATGCAAAGCTGAATTATCATCATCATTACTCCTGTCTTTGATGTCACATGATCCTTCAGAAATCATTCCAATATGCTGATTTGCTGCTTTATTCTTATTTATTAAACATTTACTATTTTTATCAGTCTTGAAAACAATTGTGCTGATTTATATTTTTGTGGAAACTTTTTTTTTTCAGGATTCTTTGATCAATAGAAAGAAGTGAACATCATTTATTAGAATCCTATTATTAGAATTTAGAATCTTATTATTTTTTTAAAAACTTACAGATTGACTTATGAATGGTAGTTTATAACTATTTATTTTCTCTAATTGAAGGAAAAACAAGAACAACAACAACAACAAGAAAATGCAAGAATAATGAGATAATTTATATATATTATTTTTATGTAGATATAAAATATACAGGCATGCATTAATTTCTAAAAAGCAAAAAAATTAAATAAAAATAATAAATAAATAAATAAATAAGTAAATAAATAAACAAACAAACAAACAAACAAACAAATAAATAAACAAACAAAAAAAAATAAATAAATACATAAATAAAAGCATGCAGGGAAGGTTCACATGGGGGACAACAAATAATATGACTTTAGCTTTCATTTTTAGCAGTTGAGAGTTGGAACACATCCCACAAAGACATACTAGAGCCTAAAACAAACCGTATTATGTTCAACAAATTACAGAAAATCATGCAGCATGCAAACAACATTAAATGATGAGAGAATTTTAATTTTAACCACCAAAAGTTCAGCCTTGGGTAAACAAATCTATTAAAATAAGCTGACATCGTGGTGGATAAAAGCCACTAGTGTGGCAAATCTCTTGTTGTATAGGCCGTAAACACGAAAGCTGCCCTAACAAAGGGACGAACCCGGCCACTGTGAGGGCTAAAATAATTCAAACATACTGTTATGGAGAGGTGTGAGGTCAGTATAACCTTCCCAATCTTGAGCCAGGCTATTTACCATCAGAATTAATGAGGAGGATAATGGCCAGACTCACAAACAAGTGTCCAGACAAACAAACAGCCGCTTCCTGTCCGTTCTGACCTCCACAGCTCTTGTCCTTACAGGCCACCTTTCAGCACACCTGAAAACAAGCATTAGCATTTCAAACGAGTTCTCTTCATGCAGCTGCAATACAAATGCAGAAGAAAGATACAAGTTCAGTCTGCACTATTAAAAATAAAGATTCTTAATGGTTCCATAAAGAACTTCTAACATCCATGAAACATTCAGGTATTTGGAAAATGTGGAAATGTGGAAAATGTTCTTTACACTCTTAAAGAAAAATGTTCTGAAAGAAAGGCTTTTACAGCAATGCCATATATGATGTCCCAAAAGAACCTGTCAGCGAACAGTTCTTAAAAACATTTTTTTTTCTTAGTGTGAAGAGCATTTTAATAATCTAAAGAACCTTTTGTGGAATGGAAATGTTCTATGGTGGTTAAAGGTTCTTCATGGAACCATCAACACTCTTCAAAATAAAGATAAGAACCTTTATTTTTAAGAGCGTTGATTATTCCATGGAGAACCATCAATGGGTCCTCATGCAACCAGTGATGATTGAACCATCCATAGAACCTTTCCATTCAACAAATGGTTCTTTAGATTATTAAAATGTTCTTCACACTAAAAAAATGGCTCTTTCTTTAGAACCGTTCACTAAAAGGTTATTTATGGAACCCAGAATGGTTCTTTTATGACATCATTGCAAAAACACCATTTTGAAACCTTTATTTTTAAGAGTGTAGGTGGAAATATTAACTTTTCATTGTCAAAACCAAATCATGACACCTTCAAGTGTGCTGTTTGAAGACCCCACGGCATCAAAACGGCAATGTGGGAAATGGAAATAGGAAATATGTCAGTACAGGAAAGAAAGCTGACCATGACCGCACTGCATGAGGTCTTTAAAGACTTCAGCTGATGTGGCCGCACTTTCGCTCTAGGCGTCCAATGAGATCATGGCGAGCGCAGGGACAGACTCTGAGATGGAATGACATGGCAGATTCTTCAAAGTGTGTATGTTTCCTGCCCTTGAGTGCAGACAAAAATGGAAGCAAAAGAGTCACGCTGCATCTCCAGGGAGGATGGAAAAGCAGGCTGCATCTGGCCCACAGAGCGATGGGAAATCAGGTGAGGTGAGTAAGGACAGCGTGAAGGACTCAAAGGGTGAAGGAGGAAAAGAAAGGAAATGGTGGCCCTTAGAGAGAACGAGTTTACAAGGAAACAGAAGCTACAGGAGTTCCTGTAGCTCAACCGATAAAGCACGCCGGAAGCAATTCCAGGATCAGAAGTTCACTTCCCAAAAGAACAAGTCTACAGATAAAATGTACGCTACCATTCGAAAGTGTGAAGTTGGTAAGGTTCCCCCACCCCCCAAGTCTCTTGTGCTCACCAAGGCTTCATTTGTTTGATTAAAATACAGTAATGTTGTGAAATATCATTAAAATTTTAAAAACTGAATTCTATTTTCGTGTGTTAAAATGCAATTTATTCCTTTGATGCAAAGCTGAATTTTCAGCATCATTACTCCAGTCTTCAGTGTCACATGATCCTTCAGAAATCATTCTAATATGCTGATTTGCTGCTTAAGAAACATTTCTTATTGTTGTCCATTTAAAAAAAAAAAAAAGTATTAATTTATTTTAAAATAATGACTGATCTCAAGCTTACTGTAGTGTAGATATTAAAATTTCACTTTGGATAAATGTGTCTGCCAAAGGAATAAAAACTATATGATATATTATATGGTATCTTATATATCATATATTATGTAACTTTTAAAAAATAACAGTTTGAGTAATTCTGAGTCTTGAACAGTAAACTTTCAAGTGTCAGGGAGAAGCTGCTAAAATCTCATTTACAACTTTTGATGTAATATTCCTTAACACATAGAAATTTCCATTAAGATAGTCAAACTGATTTATAACACTTAAAAGTATAAACAAATCCCTAATTTTTACTTCACAATTTTTACTTCGCTCTCTCTAATGTTAGATCAGATTCACATGCACATCTTAATTTGTTATGGGAACGCTTGCAGAATACACAAAATTCCCAAAATATGAATACAAAATCCTGCTAATTAGATTATTTAGTTTCTAGCACTGCAATTATAGTAAGCATCCCAGTGGTAATTGCATTTCGATCGAAATGGAAGGCTTGTTTGGTATTTTCTATGTGTTGGCATCTCCGCTTTGTAGAAAGCGAAATGAGCCAAAAGCCAAATGTCCTTGGGCTCGCCCATGGCTGATTGCTCTAGTCTAGAACATGTCTTGCCTTCTGGTTGGAAAGGTGTGTAATGAACAACACATGAGCTGGCACGTGTAAATAAATGTCACGATCTTGTAACTAATGTGCTGTCATGCTCTATCATCCATTAGATGTACCTTTCAGGACAGCTGCTCTTGCACTGCAGTGATACCTGATGTGGGGGTAAAAGTGCCTCAAAAATAAGAGGTGCTTTTTAGCATAAAATGATGCACAATGCCACTAGCAACAAGAAAAGCATTCACAGACAGTACGTTTGAACTGCAAACACTGACTTCCATTAAAAAAAAAAGACTCATCAAAGCATTTGGTTTTGTTTCGGATACTAACATACTATTTAGGAGATGTTGACCAGCAATATACATAATTTATTTATTTATTTATTTCATTTTAAAGGGTAGCAGGGCTCAACAATAAGGTATTTTATTAAACATTTGCACTTACCCCCCCCCCCAAAA
>NW_015633187.1:155940-158067 GCF_001515625.1 Sinocyclocheilus rhinocerous
AAAATGCATTTTACAAATGAATTTTTATATTTGATATATATATATATACACACAAGAAAGAAAGAAAGAAAGAAAGAAAGAATACTGTGATCTTACAGCTATAACACCCTGCATCACTGAAGCAAATATATATTTAAAGGCAGCTTAGAGAGATAAAATATGGAATTCTTTGAAATGTATTACATATTAGACCAAATTACCACAAAATCATCATTCTGACCTTATGGATCTGGTCAATTTTGGACAATCAACAAACAGATGTTTTGGTAAGTGCTGTAATAGGTTTGTGGCTCTTTAGTTCCAAAGTCGCTTGTTATTTTAACAGCCTTTAGCCTCATTGTACCCTATAATAGAAAATATAAATATTAAAGACCCAAATTGTTATTCCAGGTAGAAAAATGTTCACTTCTGTAGAGGCTAATGAAAAATGCACAAAAATGTAAAATAATCCAAAATCTAACCGGAGAAAAGTACAGAAATCAGTTCACCTAATCAGGGAAGTAATGACTTCTTATAAAACCACTGATGAAAAGTAAAAAATAATAACATTCTGTGTATAAAAGACTTTTATAATCACCTCGTTCTTATTTTCTGCCTTGCGTCCTAATTTCTTCAGCCGTGCCCTTTTAAGACACCCATCAGAGCGTAATCATTTTGTTTGTTTCAGTCTTGCCCCAAGGTTTGAAACAAATCTATGCTTTTACAAGGTCTGCTGTTGTACTGTTTCAATCTCATGAGCAATCCTGATATTTACACATGTTTTGATTTTTTTTTTCCAGAATATTAGGGAGGTGAATTTATTGCTATACTGTGCATATATATAAAAAAAAAAAAAAAACGGAAAACTTTCAAGTACAGCTGTTTTAAAGGAATAGCTGACCCAAAAATGAATATTTATTATTATTCGCTCACCTTCATGTCGTTTCAAATCCCGTTTGACTTTCCCCTGTCTTGAAACACATAATGAGATGTCGGGCAGAATGTCCAAGTCAAACTGCAATGAAAATGGATGGTGATTTATGCTGCTGAGCTCCAAAAATGGCATAAAAGTACCACTGAAGTGCCATAAAAGTAGTCCAACTTGTGTGCCATATTCCAAATGTGAGAAACTAAAATTTAGGATGCAATAGTAATAATAATCTTCTATAATCTACAGCCCTGACTGGAACTCTCAAATCTATTAAAAATTATAATACTAAAACATTGAAATGATCCCCATCGGTTTGAACCCATGCACTATTCAATCTTGTGACCAAATGACCTGTTAAAAAAATATAATTAATAAATAAATAAAAATAAAAATCTACTGCATGACATGAAATATGCTAGTGTCTCATTAAATGCTTTTATATGCATTTCTGTGACAGCATGAATTACCATCCTTGAATGGAAAATCTTGATGCATCTCCTTTCATTTTTCACAGAAGAAATAAAATAAGTAAATGGTGCATTTTTTGTAAACTGTTCCTTTAAAGGATTAGGCCACCCAAAGGTGAAAATATATTGAAAATGTACTCACCATCAGGCCACCCAATGAGTTTGTTTCTTCACCGGAACAGATTTAGATAAATTTAGCAAGACGTTTGGTCTCAGCTGTTTGGACTCTCATTCTGACGGCACCCATTCACTGCAGAGGATCCATTGGTGAGCAAGTGATGCAATGCTCCAAATAGGTTCTGATGAAGAAACAAACTCATCTACATCTTGGATGGCCTGAGTATGAGTACACTTTCAGCACATTTTCATTTTTGGGTGAACTATTCATTTAAAGGGGTCCTATTATGCTCTTTTACAAAGTCTTGATTTTGTTTTGGGGGTGTACTAAAACAGGCTCTCATACTAGGTTGTTCGAAAAACACATTATTTTTCACATATTTTACATTATTACAACACCTCTCTCCCCAGTCTGGCATGAACGGCTCATCAAATGAAGGCCCGCCTTCTGAAATACAAAATGTGCTGCGATTGGTTAGCTGGGCCAGTGTGTGCTGCGATTGGTTAGCTGGGCCAGTGTGTGCTGCGATTGGTTAGCTGGGCCAGTGTGTGCTGTGATTGGTTAGCTGGGCCAGTGTGTGCTGTGATTGGTTAGCTGGGCCAGTGTGTGTTGTGATTGGTTAGCTGGGCCAG
>NW_015633187.1:159119-162416 GCF_001515625.1 Sinocyclocheilus rhinocerous
GTTAGCTGGGCCAGTGTGTGTTGTGATTGGCACCACTCAGCGCCTTTTTTTATTTAAAAAAAAAATATGAACACGATTTAAACCCGGATGATTGTAACCACTCTAAGTTCGTCTGCCTTGGGAAAGCTAGCGTGTCTCCGACATAGTGATAACACTCGTTGCCTTCTCTAGTGCAGCTCAACCAGGTCTCGTCCCATTCGTCAGTATTTGTGATATCACAAATCCCGGAAAATATGCGTTGTAGTCCAAACGAGTCGTTCGTTGTAGTTTTTGAAAAGTGATTTCTGTTAAATAAAATATCTCCTTTTGAAGTGGATTTTGAGCTTTGTAACTTTGCAGATCTTTTTTATGCTCAAACAGCAACATTACAGACTAACTAAAGTTGAAAAAGTGAAAAAGAATAATAGGACCCCTTTAATGAAGAAGTGTACTGTTGGATGAGGGAAATACAGTGGAGACGTGTGCATTGTCATAAATGATCTTCTAAAAATGCAGAGCATGATTTCCATTACGTCCCAAGAAATCTATTACATAGTCAACTATGTTCAGTGAACTGTGAACAGTTGTGATTAAACTGACCATCATGTTTCAGTTAGACAGAACGGCCTCCATCACACTCATTAACTGGAGTTTGGAAAACCCATGATAACCCTTTGCCAGGCCAAATTAAGTTAATTAGAATCTTCCAGTCAAAGCAAAGACCATCTGTTTTGTAGAGCAGTAAACATTAATAATTAGGCCTATATATATCTAAGAGGAGTTGATATATTTAGTGCTAATTTCATAAAGTAGAATAGATTAGGGTATGCTGATACAAGTTTTTCTTTTGGTATACTACTAACCAAATGGTCAAGGTCTGATCGGTCAGCCAAAGCCAGTTAGCCCCAGCTGGTGGATGATTCATCATTATGGGAATACAAATCATTAAAGTATAAATTGGAATAGTGCTGGAAATAGTGAATATTATATGGTTAGAATACACTATGTAATATACAATGGTAAATCTTAAAGGGGTCATATGATGCGATTTCATTTTTTCCTTTCTCTTTAGAGTGTTACAAGCTCTTGGTGCATAAAGAAGATCTGTAAAGTTGCAAAGACTAAAGTCTCAAATCCAAAGAGATATTCTTTATAAAAGGTAAGAGTTAGCCACACCTACCTAAAACGGCTCGTTCGAACACGCCCCCACATACCTACCTCACTATGTGGGAAGATTTGCATAACACCGCCCAAATGTTCACGCAAAGAAAGAAGGAGTAACTTTTATGTGGAAAATAATGTGTTTTTTTAACTTTAAACCGCATAAACACATTTCATTACACCAAATACACAAAATAATGTTCTTTTTAGCAGCATCATATGACCCCTTTAAAAGCTTTTGTCTTGTCCATGCTGGGTCAGTCAACTGTCCAGTTCCCATGGCAATTGAGTGCTTGTGGACCGTAACAAAATCTAGAGGAAATAGCACGGAGTGAAGGTTGAAGGCTAATCTGAGAGAAAATACATTGGTCTCGCTCTTAATAGGGCTGTAATGGATATATGATTGTTGCATGGCTGCATTGCTGATAATGTGCAGTATATGCCAGGGTTATTTCTCTCAGATTGATGAAACTGTGCCAATAACACGTAAACAATTTAAGGGTGGAGTGCATCAGACTTCTTTTTTTATGACAAAAGTCATTATTTTTGACTCGAGTCTGTCTTTTAGGAAAAATAAATGGTTGACTGAACGATTCAATGACTCAGTGTTTTTGAATGAATAGGTTGAATGATAAACGTATAAAGATTATCTTGTCATTACATACATAACAATGGAACTGAATAAAAATAAATAAATAAATAACCTTTTCTCAAGGTATTGAAATTACACTTTTTTGCCATTCATATGTACTGCATGTAGTAACTATGTGGTATAGCCTTAGGTACAAAAGCTAAAAGGTAAATTTTGTACCTTATTTACCCCTAAATGTACATATTAGTACATTAAATGTCATAAATTAGTACTTTAAAAGTACATATTAGTACCTAAAGTGTATATATTGGTACCTTTTGAATGGGTACAGTCCCAGTGACAGCTTTGCACATTTGTTCTGAGAGTTTGGGGACTAAAATTATAGAATTTCTCATTCGATTGTGGTTTAGCCTAGTTAGCGACCTGCTCATGTCAAAGTCACAAACAATATTTGCACTTCCTGTAACATGAATACAAACAGAAAGCCATAACAAGATACAGGCTCTTCCAAGCAGCTTGTCCCTCAAAGTGTCTGCCAAGAAAATAAATGGAATATGATGAATAACTAGACATCAATGTTTGTTGGAAAGTAGCTGTGTATATTTCTCAATGATTGTGCATTTCCACGAACAATATCAGCAGCAGCAGCTGCTGGCTCACGCTGAGCAAATCTGTCAGACTCTGTGTGTTAAATGCAGAAATCATTTATCTAGCTTCAATTATACCCAGACAGAATAAATTCAGTTAGATTCATACAAAAACTGAATTTGCATTGGCAGGGGCCTCATGACAGCATTATTTTAGATGGTCTATGGTTTCACTAGGCAGCAGTTGATGTGGGAGCCACAAGGGAATGGCCTTTTCTGTTCTGTTTCGTTTGTTCATTCATTCATTCATTCATTCATTCATTCCATATTTACAATTGTACCTGCCAGAAATTGCATGCACACCTCTTTAACCAGTATGTGTGTGAGAGAGATTGGTGTCTTGAGGTCATACCTATAATGTTTACCTGAGAGGTGAGGAAGATCTGTACACGCACGCACACACACACACTAGTACACTATACAGCAAATAGCAACTTCTAGATTGTTTATATCATGGCAAAACGCACAGCTCTCTATATAAAGTTGAATATACAGTGCCTTGCGAAAGTATTCAAACCCCTTCATTTTGTTCACGTTTTGTTATGTTGCAGCCTTATGTTAAACTGCTTTAAATTACTTTTTTTTCCACGTCAATTTACACTCTATACAGCATAATGACAAAGCAAATAACAGGTTTTTAACATCTTTGCAAATGTATTAAAGATAAAAAACAAATTATTCCATTGCATAAGTGTTCATGCCCTTATCTGGGACAGTTGAAATTTAGCTCAGCATTCATTTTGCTTGTAAATGTTACCACACTTTGAGTGAAGTTAACCTGTGGCAAATTCAATTGAATGGGTATGATTTGGAATGGCACACGTCTTAATAAAAGGTCTAACAGCTGAAAATGCATATTAGAGCAAAGACCAAGCCCTGAGGTCAAAAAACTGCCTGTAGAGCTCAGAGACAGGATTG
>NW_015633187.1:162608-163140 GCF_001515625.1 Sinocyclocheilus rhinocerous
TTGCATCAAACCACACATCTGGGGAAGAGTTCAGAAAAAAGTTATGCTGCATTGAAGGTTCACAGAATCATGTAGCCTTCATTATCCATAATGGAAGACGTTTGAAACAACTAGAACTCTTCCTAGAGCTGGCCTCCTGGCAAAACTGAGCAATTGATGGAGAATGGCTTTGGTTAGAGTGGTGACCAAGAAGCTGATGGTCACTCTAGTTGAACTCCATGATCATATGTGGAGATAGCAGAAACCTACAGAAGGACAAACACCGCTGCAACACTCCACTAATCTGTGCTTTATGCTGGTGTGGCCAGACTCAATCATCTCCTCGGTGAAGACACATGAAAACACACTTGGAATTTGCAAAACAGCACCTAAAGGACCCTCAGACGGTGAGAAACAAGATTCTCTGGTCTGATGAACCTCAATTCCAAGCATCATGTTTGAAGAAAACAAGCTCTGCTCATCACCTGCAGAGTACCACCCCAAAAGTAAAGTGTGCTGGTAGCAGCCTCATGCTGTGGAGCTGTTTTTCAGC
>NW_015633187.1:163467-174705 GCF_001515625.1 Sinocyclocheilus rhinocerous
AAAAAAGCAACTAAAGGACCCTCAGACTGTGAGAAATAATATTCTCTGGTCTGATGAACCTCAAATCTAAGCATCATGTTTGAAGGAAACCAGGCACTGCTCATCACCTGCAGAGTACCATCCCAAAAGTAAAGTGTGCTGGTAGCAGCCTGCTGTGGGGCTGTTTTTCAGCGGCAGGGACTGAGGGACTCATCAGAGCAGAAGATAAGCTCAATGCACCAAAATATTGAGATAGCCTTAATGAAAACCCAGTCCAGAGCATTCAGAACCTCAGACTGGGCAGAAGGTTTACCTTCCAACAGGACAATGACCCTAAGCACACAGCAAGAGTGGCTTATAGACAACTCTGTGAATGTCCTTGAGTGGCTCAGCCAGAGCCCGGGATTGAACCCAATCCATCCAACCTGACAGAGCTTGAGAGGTGAAGAGGTGAGGAGAAGAACGGCAGATAATTGCCAAATGCTGATGGGCAAAGCTTGACGCATCGTACCCAAAAATATTTGAGGCTGTAAAGGTGCTTCAGCTAAGTTAAATACTTATGAAATATACTTATTTCAGTTTTTTTTTTTTTTAATATAAATTTACAAAGTTGTGACAGTTCTTTGCTTTGCCATTATCAGGCATGGAGTGTAGAATGTGGGAAAAAAAGTAATTTAAAGCAGTTTAACATAAGGCAGCAACATAACAAAATGTGAAAAAAATAAGGGGTTTAAATACTTTCACAAGGCAATGTATATATATATATATATATATATATAACAATGTTGTAAAATGTAAAGTTGTATATATAAATAGCCTATGAATAATAATATACAACTTTATTCACATACTGTATATAGTATAGTCACATAAAGTGATATGTATTAGCACTTCTCAACTCAACGTTTATATTGTGGCAAAAAAACATATCACATAGATCTATAAATAAAGATGGATATATAAGCACATACATACATACAGTACACTCACGCAAATCTAAAATTCTAAATTCACGAAAATCTAACATTCCTAATTGTCTATATTGTGGCAAAATGTAAACTCTATTATTACACATATTTAACTTTATTCTCACACATACAGTAAACTCACATAAATTGATATATACTATATAGCAAAGTTCAACTGCTTGATTATTTATATCATCGCAAAATGCAGACTATCGTCCAGCTCTAATTTGCTTAATGCAAGCATGAAGATGCCAACCCTGAAACAACATACAGAACTACCACATTTTGCTATAAGTTTGATTGCATCATATAATAATTGCTGTTAATAGTGTTCATCGTCTGTTTGATTACGTCTTTAATTGATTTTTCCGTACATTTCTGCCATATGTACATTAACTGACAGTCACCACTGAAAAGCTACCACTAAATATTGTAGAAACTCAATTTGCTGTAAAGTTGCTTTGCAAAGTTTTGTATCGTGCAAAGCGCTATTCAGGCACAATGATGCATGTTGGTAGCAGACGGTGACGTTTGACAAGGCAGGCTAAAATGCTAACCTCCATTCATTCCTCTAGCGCTCCACCCACAACATGCTCCAACTCTCCAGGCAGAAACTGTAATGAGCTTTCACAAGACACTGCTTACATCAATCCAGATTCTGTACTCAGTATATTTTAGAGGTCTGTCTGCTTATCTATCTGTTCATACACATTCACAAAATGGTATTCATATCATATATTTCCCACAGATGTTGGTGTATGAACTGTAGCTCATATTCATTGAGTTGTTTGAAAGTGATCCTCATATAAATTTTTTATGGTTTTACATTAATAATTTGTACAAACTATGTTTGGGAACTAAGGTTATGGTTATTGGCATGCACCATAGCACCATTAGCATACACTCTAGTATCATTAGTATACACTGTGTGTATTAATCAGTCAGTCTTTTTCTTTAATGATTGTCAGGAGTTGATTGAGTGCTAAATCAGGCCATTTATTTAAAAATGCCGTTAAGACTTTCCCACAGATGTTGGTGTATGAACTGTAGCTCATATTCATTGAGTTGTTTGAAAGTGATCCTCATATAAATTTTTTATGGTTTTACATTAATAATTTGTACAAACTATGTTTGGGAACTAAGGTTATGGTTATTGGCATGCACCATAGCACCATTAGCATACACTCTAGTATCATTAGTATACACTGTGTGTATTAATCAGTCAGTCTTTTTCTTTAATGATTGTCAGGAGTTGATTGAGTGCTAAATCAGGCCATTTATTTAAAAATGCCGTTAAGATTCAGCAAATGGATGCAAAACAGCATCTGTTGTTTAGTGTGTTTGAATCTGGGCCATGAAAATCCTCAGTTGAACTGCTGCCACTGCCAGGACTCTGGAATCCCCGCTGGAAGAAGAAAAAGCTCAAACCAGCCTAAGTTGGTTTTCTGGTTTTAGCAGGGTTAAGCTGGTCTAGTTGCTCTCCCAGCCTGGCCAAGCTGGGTTTAAACCCCTTGAAAACCTGCAAAATAATAGTCTAACCAGCTTGACCATTTTAGACTCAATTGTGATGCTGTTCAAATGTTTATCCTCAGTATGACTTTTTTTTTTTTAAAGCAAGGACATATTAAATTGATCAAAAGTGATAGACATTTATGATGTTACAAAAGAGATCTGAGATCTAACTTTCTATTCATCAAAAAGATCCAGAAAAAAAATGTATAATGGCTTTCACAAAAATATTAAGCAGCACAACTTTACAACATTAATAATAAGAAGAAATGTTCTTGATACAATTGTAACAATTTGCTTATGTAACCATGTTTGTTATTGTTGTTTCAGTTGCTGTGACAAGAATATTTTTTTTGCAAATAAGACAGTTAGCATTGCATGAACAAACAAATGTATGCTGGCCAAACAAAGTATCTTTACTGAGAAAAACTAAAAAAAACAAAAACAAACAAAAAAATCAATCAGAAGTCTTACTGCATGAATTTGCTTAATTTTTTCTCAACTATTTACTTTTGCAGTGTATATTTCACAGTTGATCAAATAAAAGCAGCCTGGGAGAGCATAAGGACTTCTTTCAAAAACTTTTGAATGGTAATGTAAATTTTTTTAGTTCAGTTGTTTGAAAATCAACTTGTTCAATTCCTCATAGATAAATATAGCAAAGAGTCATCTGTCCAGGAGATGCTGAAATTATGTACTCATTATGTATTACGATTTTTTCATGCTCTTAAAAATGGGCAAATAAAAATGTTCATGACATTTTCAAAGGTGACACCAGACAAAACATTGCTGACCCTGCTAAAAGAGAGAAAGAGAAAGCCAATTAAAGCTAGTGACTTATATGACCAGTAATATCTTGCTAGTTACCAGTTCAAAGTTATGTTTGAACCCAAATAGGGTCAAATTTGGAACACGTTGACTTTAACTAGGTTGCAACTAGGTTGACGTGTTTTTGCCCATCCAATCACAAGTGGACAACACCAAATACGGGTGTAAACAGGGTCTAAAACTTTTGAGCTTGTCTACTTTCGACCAATCCCAGAGGTTGTTGAAAACACATTCGACTGGATTGCTCTCATAGTGTAGACACTTTTTGGTCGAATGTGTTTGAACAGCCACAAAAAACAACCTCCTCTCTGCCTACTGATTTAACTCTTAAACATTACGGGATGTGTTGTTGAAGTGTGTTAGCCAGGCGGGGTTTAAACTTTGCCGACTGTTTGAAGGCGCTAAAATGTAAGAAGCATAATGTTCAATTACCATTCCTGATTCTAATGCAAACCCACTGCGTTGAATGTAGTTTTGCGGCTATAAGAGCAGAAATGAAAGCTGTTGATCTACCTATCGTTTTCCATTGTCTCCTTTCACGTTCATAAGTACTGTAAATTGTTGAGCTTATTTCGCTTTTTTTGTGCATTTTTGCATTTACTTTAAAAGGGCAGAGCGGACAGGAAGCGAAGTGGGAGAGAGAGAGAGAGTGGGACGGGATCGGGAAAGATCCACGAGCCGGGACTCAAACTCGGGACGATAGCCAACGAGACTATCTGCGCCGACTTATTTCGCAATATTAAATCAAAAGAAATCAGGAAAGTGGTTATATGTTGGCAAAAGAAAATGAATAAAACAGCAGGTATAAACAGGAATGTGTTTTCCCTCATCTACTCGTGATCCGATCGACCAAAACACATCTTAATACCAGGAGTAAACAGGGCCTAAGCCAATCCAAGTAGTATTTATCAGAAAGCTGAGCTTATTGTAACAAGGCTACAGACAGAAAGATATTTCTTTGATTGACCTAATCAGCTCTATGTGGAACTTTTAAGAGCTTGTGTGCCAGAACTTGAACTCGTACACCTCGCTTTCTTATCATTATTTCACAAGCGTGACATCCTCCGCCACCCCATTTCCATCCAACAAGGTCAGGCTCATTGATTCCGGATATGTTGTCATGGCAATGCACTAAGGTTTGTTATTAGGGTCTGCTTGGTAAATTGAAAGTCTGCCATTTTCTAAATTAGCCTGATAATGCCTGGCTGAGTAGAACCTTAAGCTATTTCCATAAACATACACAACATGCATACAACCCTAGCAGTACCTCCCTTCCCCCATCGGTAACCCACCGGTAATGGTGCAGATGATGAGAGAAAATGACTCCTTTATTTCGCTGGCTATTATTTATTTATTTTGATCTTTTTTTCGGTCAAGTTAGGAATACAAGAATAGGCCCAACATGGCCCTAAGGCAAGCTGAGTAATGACTTCACCTTCCGGAGGAGTTTACCGCTGCAAGCGTCAGACCTTTCCACTGCTTGGAATACATTTGTGTCTAGTTGACACACCAGTGTCTGTTTGTGTGTGTGTTCAGAAAAATGTGAACCAATAACTCTAGCTAGCCACAGATAATGAGACCCGTAGGACAAAGTAGTTTCTAAATATCCTCTCTGCTCATTGACAATGCAAAGTTTGCAACCCACATACAGTGGAGACTTCAGTTAGTCTCGTGTCAGAAATACAAAATGAAACCTGGCTTCAGTATATGGCTTTATTTACCAACACACCAAAGAAAAAGATGGTAATAGGATTTGGACACTCAAGTCACACTAAAAAGTATGACTATTTTTGTATCAGAGAACAAAAGATAAAAAAAGAATAAACAGTATTTTAATCAAGAGTATAACAAGCACACTTTTCCAAGCAAAATATCTAAAATGAATACAATTTCACAATAATAATAACAATTAAAAAAACAATATACTGTTCAGAATTTACACGCTTTCTGTGTGAAGTTACTTATATTCACTAAAAATTACTAGTAAAATAATAGCTGAATTTTAACAAATTGTAATAAAAGGGACTTCATGCATTTTCTAAAAGTTACTAGTTAGTTATAAGTAACTGCAATAAACACACACACACCACTTGGTTCAAATGATTGTTGATGTCCATAGTTAAAGGGGACCTATTATGCCAAATTCTCTTTTACTTTTACATTATGTGATGAGCTATGCCTGTAGTTAGGAACTTGAGGGGGAAACGATTTCATACACCCACTAAAAATCACCTTGGGACTAGTTAAAAGTCACTGCACAAATGTCTCTGCACAAGTGAAATTAGTTCTGGGCAAAGCTTGCGCAGCATTTGTAAGCAGATGCCGCTCGGTTTAATATTTCCTTACACAGGCCTGGCCACTTTCCACACGTCTACAGTAATTCAGGTCTGGTCATAATAAGCTGAAACCGTCTGTATGCACCTGCGTTTGTATAGCAAGTATGAACTATTCAGTGTGAAATAGACCATCAGCCAATGAGGGGTGACAGAAACCCAGTTTCCCTTTCTAATTTTTTACAGTGCGATACATCAAATCTGTCCTGCTATGAAGAGAAGGCACAATTTAATTACTCTGTGCACTAGTCTCTTCAGTATCCTCATTCAAAAGGACAACTTAATCATCTTTTGTAGCGATGTCACCGCCACAAATGAAGACAAATTATTAAACTTGAAACAATACTGAAGCTGCAAGAAAAAGAGACGGCGCTCAGCAGACGATATTGGTGTTTTGACTAAATGTACAATTATGTAATGTCAGAATGCCTTACGTGTTTCCTTACAACTTAATACTGTAGACATATTAATATTTTACATAATCTTAAGAACCTAGTACATACAGTTCACCCAGGAAGAAAAATTATATAATCATTTATTCACTGTTCTGTCATTCCAAACCCTTATTTCCCTTTATATTCTTCTTTATCTGTAGAAAAGGGTGAACGAATATCCTACAACAAATAAAAAATTAAACAATAAAATTTAATACAATAAAAAAAAAAAATAATAATAATAATAATATAAAATTTCCATTGGTTTAATCAATTTCTATATTGAAATTACATATAAATAACATAATATAATTCAATTTAAATTAATTAATGAATAAAATGAATGAATAAAAAGGCTGTCAATTTAATGAGGTTGTTAAAATATTAAAAATAATGTGATAAAACTATTAATATTACATGCACCGTATGTACTGTAAAATTCCAAGCTTTAGCCAAGATAATGTATTGTCCATGAATTATCTTCATTTGAAAATCTTATTTGAGAAAAATATTTGAATCAATATATAATTCATGTCATTAAAATTCCATTAAAATCAATTCACAGTCTAATAAAGAACTCATTATAAAGTGTAGCAACTGCAAACAGAAAACAAAACACTCTCAGTCACTTGAAAGCTGAACTAATAGCAAAGCATTTTTATACTTTCTCTTTTAAAACTAACAAACATAGGTTTACCCACTACAATCGACCTCCTGGGTTCAAGTCTGTCTCATCCCAAGCTCTCTGTCATGTCCCTGTAGCCAGACCCCACAGTGCGGAGCGATTACCTACCTCCGTGTTATGAATACTCTCCACGCTTTCTCTGGCAAGTGGATAGGAAGGGTGACAGAGAGCTTGAACTGCAAAGCGACCTTCTGTTACAGCTTTCAAACATCACTGCCATCTATGTGCTGACCCTTTAATGGATGTTCTCCACGTGTCTAACCTATGACCAAAGGCAATATCCACAACTACAGCCCGAGACAGTGTCTGCTGAGGTGGTCTCCTCCCTCCACGGGACACCAGAGATTGGTTTACTTGACTTAGATAACAGAAAACTTCAGTGAAATAACTAGAGAGAAAGAAAAAATGACTAATGAGCTTCTTGACTTTTTAAACACAAGGAATGTCCACGTCTATGTTAAATCCACCAAAAAGACCATTCATAAAGGCATGCTTAAACACACTTTTTTTTTTTTTTTTGTGGCTGAAACATTCATACATTTTTTAAGTGTTCCACTTAATTGAACTATTCAAAGACGGAGAAACGGAAAGAGTAGATAAAGTTAGAATTAATTAAAAGCTGGGGAAACCATGATATTTAATAAAACAATACACCACCTGAGTTTGAGAGTTAAGTGTGTTACCACATTATTCACAGTAGGGCTGCACGATAAATCGCATGCGATATTTAGAGCCGTTGTTAACTGACGAGCTGCGCAAAACCACGTTCATATTCGCACGATTTTTTGCGCAGCTCGTCAGTGAACAACGGCTCTGTGTAGTTAATGCTGCTCAATGTGAAAGCACACACGTGATGGAGATTTACCGCTGATTACAGAACCGGCTTTCTGACAAGATGCGCATTAAATATTGCATGCGATTTATCGTGCAGCCCTAATTCACAGTGTGAAGAAACACATACAAAACAGTGGCAACAACCATCATATGATAAAATACATCTATATTTAATAATTTAATACATCCATTTACTGTATACATATCAGAATACACTATACTTTCCAAGTAAAATATTGTAGTTCATTAGCCTAATTGTAGGCTGTTTACAGTTGGCAAACACTCTGACACAATAATATATAAGTGCAGTATTTAGCAGCTGTTTACAACAATGGCAAACAGCTCATAATGGATGGATGGATGGATGGATGGAATAGGATGGATGGATTGAATAGGATGGATGGGATAGGATGGATGAATTGAATAGGATGGATGGATGGAATAGGACGGATGGATGAAATGGGATGGAATAGGATGGATGGATGGATGGAATAGGACGGATGGATGGAATAGGATGAATGGATGGAATAGGATGGATGGATGAAATGGGATGGAATAGGATGGATGGATGGATGGAATATGATGGATGGATGGATGAAATAGGATGGATGGATGGATAGATTAATAGAATAAGATAGAATAGAATAGAATGACAGGGAAAGTGACATTAACAAAAAACTATGCAAACAAATCAGATTAGAGAGGTCAGACTGAAAAGGATTTCCAGAAATGCATTACGACCGGGAATATGACCGGACTCCAGTCGGATATGCACAAAAGTTGGATTTGGACCGACAGTCTGAACAAGACGAAAGACAGACAGACAGACAAACAGACAGACAGACTGACAGACATATTGAACGACAAATACATTCATTAATTCGTATCAGACTATGCTATGCTTTGCCATTTTTGGCAGATTAATATAAAATGTGCAGTCACAGTTGTGTGTTTATCAGCCTTTTATAACAATGTCAAATGTCTCAGAATTTAAAGTCAGAACTACCCATTTTATATTAATTTTGGGATCATTTTAAACTCTAAAAATGCATCCCCATCTCAGTAGCACTGCCAGCTGAAAGGCTGTTTTTAAGATGCAATGACCATGTGCACAGTTCTTCAGTCGTCAAAGAACTTCGGCAAACAACAATCTGCATTTTCATCCTAAATACAAAGTGTTTCCAAGGACACAGCTTAGAGATTAAGATTCCAGTTTTTTAGCACAGCAGTTGTACACTTAAAGTGGCTGAAAGGAGAGATGCACCTTTTCTTCTTTATTCAGCTCGGACAGTGATTGTTATTCTGCCCGGCTCAGTACAGTCCGCGGGTTAGTTGCAACGTGTTTCCCATTTTCATTTCTGCATACTCTAAATATTGAGAAGCTTCCTTTGTGACCTTTGAGAAATGTTGTGTCTCCACCATCTAACGGCTGAGAATAACAGAGCGTGACCCAACAGTTTGCCATGCAAATCAATCAGTACAGCAGAAGCTGGAGGAAGGAAACCTTCAAAGTGGTCTCTTTCAAAGTTCCTCATGAGAACTGACTGAATGCCAAAAAAAAAGGTGTTCTGGTTGGGTGATCGGTGGTTGCTTATATCCTTTTTGCTTGGTTGCTAGGTAGTTGCTACACTCTCAGAAAAAAAGGTACAAAAGCTGCCACTGGGGCAGTACCTTTTCAAAAGGTACACCATTGAACCTAAAGGGTCCATACTGGTACATTGAAGGTACATATTAGTACCTAAGGTATAAATATTAGTACATAAAAGGTATAAAAGTCTACCTTTTGAAAAGGTACCACTCCAGTGACAGCTTTTGTACCCTGCAAGAAATGTTAGGCCATTTCTTGGATGTTGATGATAGAATGACAGACAGACAGGGGGATAGACAGAACATAAGATCGACAGACAGAATGAAAGAACAACCAATATAACAACATATGGAATGATACAGTGACAGTCGGAACGATAGAACAAAAGAGCGATATAGCAACCAACCAACAGAATGACACAGAACAACAGAGCAAAATATACGGCAGACAGAATGATGCAGAGATAGAAAGAACAACAGAATGGCAGATACAACAAAGGAAGGATAGAACAATATATCAAACGAATGGCAGAATGATAGAAAGGCAGACAGAACGAAAAGATAGAACATCAGATAGAACAATATAACAACAGATAAAATGATTAACAGAAAGATATATAGAACAATAAAACAATAGATAGTTAGAAAGAACAACATAATGATAGATCGGCAGATAGAACAAAAGAATGATAGAAAAGCAGATAGAAATGTACAACAGATCAACAGAATGATAGAACAATACAGCAGCAGAAAACAAACAATAGAATGGAATAATAAAATGATAGAACATCAGATAGGAATAACAGAACAATATAATGACTGAGAGAACAACATATAGAATGAGACAGTGACAGAATGAACGATAGGACAATAGACAGAGTGATAGAACAACGGATAGACAGAACGATGATGGACGGACGGACGGACGGACGGACGGACGGACGGACAGACAGACAGAGATAGATGTACATGCATCATGAATCTGAAAAATTAATGTCTGTCAGTCTTTGGTTCCCTTGGAAATGAATACGAATTCAATTCGTCAAGCTCTTAAGTCAGACGAAAAAGTTTCTGTGTTTGTCCGTGGGGTTCAGTATTGCAGAAAAATCATATGACAAAATGTAATTTGCGAGCTTGGCCGCTCTAGAGCTTTGCTCTTGGCAACAATAACATCCTGGATATAATATGCTCGCAGGGAACTTACATGGATGCCAAATTTGCCTCTTCATTATCATCATCACCATCAAAAACAGCACCTCAAAATATAGTTTTCAAGTTAAATGGCAATAAACAGCTTAATTTGGAAAGGAAAATTAGGGGCTTTTTTAAACTGAAGGGCTGTAGGCACACTATTATTAGTTTAATAACTCTGCTTATGATTAGTCATGAAGAAATAATAAATACCCTGCTCTGCAACAGTTGTAATGCACAATTTTAGCTGCAGGAGAGTGTCACTCTGAAATATGTGAAATATGAGGCAGTCACATTTCATCATTTATTGTCTAGAAATTAAAGTTATAATTGACAGTTTGTGGATACTTTTCCCTCCCTTCAACACCATCTCAAAATCCGAATCTGAACCACCGAACAATTGTCTTCACAATTCATGTCTTCATTAAAAAAAAAAAAATGTAAAGTAAAAAAAGTAGTTCGTAACATGCATGCAGCAGAAATCTTGCCCTACACTGAAGCTCTAAAATTATAAATAGCTCTATATTTTTGTCAGCCTGGACTACTGGCATTAGCGTAATGGTATACATTAAATAAATAAATAAATAAATTATAGAAATAAATTCAATTTATAAATAAATACATCTATTATTGTTACGGGGCTGACAAGACGTGAGACATGCGGATCCGTGTGCAAGCTTTATTAAAGCAGAGAGGTCAGAAACACAGGCAGGGTCGAACAATGGCAAACAGGTATATGGCGGGCAAGACACAAGAATAATTCTAGGGCTAGCGAAGGTCAACGAACGGAGAACAGAATCAAAAGGGCAAGACTAAAGGGATAAATCCAGGAAAACAGGCAAAGATCAGAAACCGAGAAAACAGACAAGGCAAGACTAGGCTAAGGCAGG
>NW_015633187.1:174926-181642 GCF_001515625.1 Sinocyclocheilus rhinocerous
AATGAAAATGGAAAGGGTGACCTCTGATGGCTAGCAGACGGAAGTTCATGGACCGGATACGTAACAATTATATATATATATATATATATATATAATTAAAATAATTACAAATAAAAGCATATACAAATACTTAATAAAACAAATACTAGATAAGAATATTACAAAAATGTGTAATACATAAACAATTTTAATAATAATAATAATAATAATAAATACAATTTTAAATAAAATAATAAATAAAAACAATGTAAACAAACAAACAAACAAAAGCAAAAAACAACGACCTACATTTTTCCCTATGATAAACATCCTGTTTTCTTTAGAGAATGGGGTTTCACATTGTCTTACAATGATTGCACTCAAAGAAAACATGCTCTCAACTCTTCAGATATCAAAGAGGTACTCTCTCTTCTCTTTGCAGTCTGAAAATTGCGACTTCCCAGCACAGCACACACTCAAAAAATGTTCACAATCATGAAAATAACACTGATGTGTGCAAATGATTTTTTGACCCAATCCATGTCACCTGCTCCACTGAACCAGTCGCTTGCGAGAGGAGAAATGCTCAGTGAAAACCTGTGATGGACTGTGAGATAAACAATTGAATATCTGTGATTACAGCAGTCCTTCCAATTCTATCTATCTTTGAGGTTTAGGTGTGTCATAAACGGCGAGATGGGAAAGAGAAAACAACGGACTAAACCCCACTGGGCATGGCAAGAAGTCTAAAACTGTTTCTGAAGAGAAAAAATGACTTCGGGTGTCAGGGAGAGCTGTGAGCCAGAACGCTAAACAATTCACTCACAAGCACAAGTCTAGGACAAAACCAACAATACTGGAACAAAATTGCATGTCTTTGATATAAGTTCAGACAAACACACAGAATATAAAATATATTTTGGGCAAGCAAATGCAGAAATAAAAATAACTACACAGTAAAGATTACACAAAGCTAGTCAGGACAAAAAAACAAAAACAAAAAACAAAACAAAAAAACACTCACCTATCAAAAAAATGTAATTTGTCATTATTTACTCACCCTGATGTCCTAGCAAACCTGTATGCAGTTACTTTCTTCACAAAATGAGATTTTTTGTTGTTGAATCTCTATGCAATGCAGTTCATAGTACACATAAATGTTAAATTGTTAAATTACAATAAAAGCACAAAAATAGCAAAATAAGAGCATTTCTTTTAAATCTCGTTTTTTTTTTTTTTTCATACCTTGCAATACTAAAGTGTACACAGTTCCAAGTTTACATCTTGCAATTCCGAGTTTGCATTTTACAATTCTGGAAAAAAAAAAGAAAAAAAAATCAGATTTTTTTATATGATTTTAGAAATGCAAGAAAACAAATCTTGCAATACTGAGGTAAAAAAAAAAAAGTCTGAATTGCAAAATATAAATTTAAAACTCTAACTTTCTTTCTCACAGTTCCAAGTTTACATCTCGCAATTCCGTTTTTTGTTTGTTTTTCAGCCACAAATTATGTGTCCTTTTGTAATTCTGACTTTATATCTGGCAAATCAGACTTTATTTTCCAAGATTAAATTATGATATAAACTCTGAACAATGAGGGGAAAAGTCAGAATTGTGAGGGGGGGGGGAAATCGCAATTATTATTATTTTTTTTAACCTGTGGAAGAAACAAGCTTATATAAAATGTCATTAAGCACATAAAAAAGCCTACAGTAAGATTTGTTGTGATTTTATGTTTCTGTCATAGATGGCGATAGAGAGACCGCAGTGCCTTGCTGCACCTTCAAAGTCAGCATGAAATGAAAATTCAAATTATGAAATGAAAATGTTTACATTTTGACTTATAATTTTCATTTAAAATATGCACAGATCTTCCAGTGAATTGACATCCATCTTAAAAACCCTATTTTTTTATCTTCGATAATCTGTTTCAATCTGATGTATATCAAAATACAGAAAGAAAATACAGAAAGAATGTCACTAATTTGTAGAGAGAGCATCAAATATATGTTATGGAAAACAAACAGGGAAAATAAACTAATTACTGTTTTGCGGAAACCAAAATATCAGTGATATATGAGTTCTGAGGTGATTTTTGATTATGCTTCTGAGATTTTAAGGACAGAACAGTCATGAAACAAGTTTCTGAGTCCTTTTAAGTGCTGAGGTACAAACTCAGTGCACTTTACCTCAACTCGATCATCCGTTATATGTCTCACCCTATTTCAAAACGCTCCTTTGTCATTCCTTTTCTCTTGTATGTTGCCATTGTCGGTGGCATGCGGTTTTCTTCGGGTCACGGTCTGTGTAAGTATAAATAATATATTGGTTCTTCTTCCAGGAGCTTCTTAGAAGTGAAAGACCAGAGATGCACAGACCTAAAAAACAAAGCCACCAACTAAAACAAGCTTTCTAGTGCAGTGCTATCCCACTGTCACATTAACCTTCTTTTCTTTTTTATTTGCATTTTAAAAGGTTAGTCTCTCAAGCTTTCAAAAAATGAGACTCAGCAAAAGGAAAATAAAGATGCAGCAATTGCACACCATGGCGGCTCGAGAAGGAAAACACATTTATGTCAAAAGCGAAAGGCCTTCTTGCCCTTTACAGAGCAGATCTAGACTGTGAATGCAATGCCTCAAGATGCCAGTCAACTCTTCCCTTCAAACCGATGGTCAAACAATCACATGGGCCACACGCCTCCACTCAGCTCCCTGTGTGCTCCGCGTGGCTGCAGCTCTATAAATACACATTACCATCTTGTTTTCCTGCCAGACACTCACAGACTGGCTGACAGGCAGAGACACTTTAAATGTCACATGGCCATGACTACATAATGACATAACCATTATGTAGTCATGCCCTGCCTGAGCCTCAACAAGCTTGGAAGGGATTTAACAGACTCCATAAAAAAAAAAAAAAACTAGATCAGCGAGGCTTTTTAGTGCTTTAACCAAGGGTGGGCTAAATGCTGAAATACACAAGCGCTGTTTCTCACCGTCTCGTGGGACCGTTGAACTGATGACTTGTGGTTATAGCACGTGTTTTTGAGCCGACAGCATCCAAAGGCTTCAATACTCGACTGCAGTTATTTTGTGGGCCAGTCTGTGGAAAGAGGGTGTCGAATGATTGTGTTTACTGGTCAAATGTGCTAGCAATAATCACATCCAACACTAGTCAAGATTCTACACCCGTACACACCAAGAACGATTACTATAGCAATAACGCTAAAGATAAAGTAAAAAAAAAAATGCTATGAGAATAGGAAAGTTCAGGTTTTTTTGGGGGGGGTTACACTATTTTTTACAGTTGCTTATTAGCATGCACATTACTAGCATATTTTCTATTTATTAGAACTTATAAAGCACATATTAATGCCTAATTTTGCATGACCATATATTAGATCCCTTAATCCTACCCCATTCAACTACCTTACTAATAAGCAGTAAATTAGAAGTGTATTGAGGCAAAATGTGTTACTCTTTTTTTCTATCTGATAAATGATCAGAATCCACTCAATTTTAAAGAGCTCGAGCATTTAAAGTGGCAGGCGACATAAGCTCGGCTTATGCTTAGAATAAGCAGAACATTATCATTCGTTGATGTGGACGCTAACATGGTTATCATTATAGTTATCGTTCTTGACTATCTTCATACACAAAAGAAATTAGTGAAAATGTGTTTAGACATAATTAGAATTGATGCACATCCAAATGTAACTAATAATTTAATACAACTGAAATATAATATTTACTGTACATTCATGCGTTTTGTAGAAACTTTTATCCAAAACAACTTACAAGCGCCAAGCTAAAGGGATGAATATGTCATGTCATGTCATGTCATGTCATGTAATATCATATATTATCATATAATATAATATAATATAATATAATATAATATAATTAATGGATATCAATTTGCTTGCGGCTAATCATTTAAAAAAAATGAAATATCTCTCAGATGCCACAAACTTTGCTAACTTTGGCCAATTTAGTGATTAGTTCTTACTCGAAAGCACCTATTCAACCCCTGGAAGTTGGGTAAATCTAGACATTAAATTAAATCAGGTGGTTTCTACATGCAATATGTATCATACAATTACTGAACAGATTATGGCCAACATGCAGAAAAAAATAATAACCTATAAATGACCCTTGAAAACAAGAGGATGTGTTATCTAAAGCTTATTCGAATTAGATTGTGATAATTGAAAAAAAGCTGAAATAAAATTAAATATAAACATCGGATGAAAAACTTAAAATGACAAACTTTAAATGCTGCCTTGGTAAGCCATTGGCGGTAGCCATTGGCTTCCATAGTAAGGAAAAAAAAAATACTGTTAAAGTCAATGGCTACCAACTGTAACACACATTTTTCGAAATATCTTCTTTTTTTCTTCAATAGAAGAAACTCATACATCACCCAAAACATGAGGGTGAGTACATGATGACAGAATTTTAATTTCTGTGTGAGCTATTCCTTTAAATCAATGTACTAACATTACTAAAACTGAAATAAAAAAAAAGATGCTAAATTGAAATACAATAAATAACAAATAAACAACAAAACTAATAAAAATCACAAAATTACTGAAATTAATCTAGTTCAAATATTAATAAATACTATAAAAGCATGTATATATATATATTTTATAATAACACTGATGTGATGTGGGATATATACAATTTTAAGGGTTTCACACCCTAATACCCTATAATCAGAATGCATTAACAAACTTGACAATCGTGTAAATATACTAGACATAAATGAAAACAAAATGGACTGAAATGTATCAGGGCTCTTCAAAATCTATCCAGGACACTGTTTGTTTATTGAGCAACGTGTCACCATTTTCAATATCCCCTTTAGATGGTTCCACAGAAACTTGTCTTGCTTGTGTTTGTACACAGGATAATAAATGACTGGAACACTGAACACATCTACTAATTACACACCTAACAAGCTTGTTAGACCACACTCACGAGCACCAATCAGAGGCATTTTGTTCTCATTAGAGAGATCAGGGGTTCAGCCACAAAAGCAGTGATGTAATACCATGTACTTAGCGATTTAAAGGTGCGTGTTTCTTGTGACGGATAATATATGTTTTTGTGGATACCAAGGTACTAATTATTCTAATCCTCAGAGTGTTCAAACCCATGTGATTTTCTTTCTTCTGTGGAACACTAAAAGAGATGCAAGGCACTTTTCTGTTTTAAAAGTGACTGTGGGCATCAGGGGTCAAGCTCTAAAAAACAGTATCATTCCTCATTCATTTGCAGTGTTGGGGAGTAACTAGTTACTTGTAACTGTTACATAATTTGATTACAAAATAAATATAACAGTGTAATCTGTTACAGTTACTGAGAAAAAAAAAGTGTAATTAAATTAGTTACTATGAAAATGTTAACGATTACAAAGGGGGTTACATCTGAATATTTTCACACACATACAGATTTAATTGATTTAAACAAGAGGATGTGTTATCTAAAGCTTATTCGAATTAGATTGTGATAATTGAAAAAAAGCTGAAATAAAATTAAATATAAACATCGGATGAAAAACTTAAAATGACAAACTTTAAATGCTGCCTTGGTAAGCCATTGGCGGTAGCCATTGGCTTCCATAGTAAGGAAAAAAAAAATACTGTTAAAGTCAATGGCTACCAACTGTAACACACATTTTTCGAAATATCTTCTTTTTTTCTTCAATAGAAGAAACTCATACATCACCCAAAACATGAGGGTGAGTACATGATGACAGAATTTTAATTTCTGTGTGAGCTATTCCTTTAAATCAATGTACTAACATTACTAAAACTGAAATAAAAAAAAAGATGCTAAATTGAAATACAATAAATAACAAATAAACAACAAAACTAATAAAAATCACAAAATTACTGAAATTAATCTAGTTCAAATATTAATAAATACTATAAAAGCATGTATATATATATATTTTATAATAACACTGATGTGATGTGGGATATATACAATTTTAAGGGTTTCACACCCTAATACCCTATTGGGTTTATGAATATGCTTTATTTTTTAAGATTGACATTTTTTTCCCCCAATGCATTAAATGCCAGTTTTTCCTGTCATAGCTATGCAAAGATTTGATTTCAAAAACAGTATCATATTAAACTATATCTTGTTATGATTTCAAATCAGTATTTAACCTCAGAACAATCTCAAAGTAAAAAGAGGTGCTAAAGTCTGATTTTGTGGTGTCTGTGCTTTAAAATTCAATTCAATTCAAGTTTATTTGTATAGCGCTTTTCACAATGCAAATTGTTGCTAAGCAGCTTTACAGAAAATTAAAGTTTCTACGTTATATTTAGTAATAGCTTATCAGTGGTGAATCTCAAGTTGATGTCCAGAAATGTACGGTAAAAATCAAGCAGTTAGTTAACGTCATGTAATCAAACAGACGGTGAATACTATTTACAGCAATGATTAGCCTATATTCTGCGATCAAACTTTGGTAGCTTTGTATGTTGTCTGAGGGTTGGGCATCATCTGAGGTTCAAGTCCAAGTGATAAAGGATTTTAAAAGTCTGACAGTAATCATTGTTGAGTACTACTGTAAGGTTAACTCTGCCTGCTTTACAGTTTTTTTTAGTGCTGTCAAATGATTAATTGCGATTAATCGCACCCAAAATAAAAGTTTTTGTTTACATAATATATGTGTGTATATTGTGTATATTTATTATGTATATATAAATACACACACA
>NW_015633187.1:181712-184293 GCF_001515625.1 Sinocyclocheilus rhinocerous
GTGTGTACTGTGTATATTTATTATGTATATATACACACACACACATACAGTATATATTTTGAAAATATTTGTATATACATTTATATATTTATACTCTTATATTTTATATTATATATAAATATTTTTAATATATAAAAAAATTGTTTTAAATATATACATGCATGTGTTTGTATTTATATACATAATAAATATACACAGTATACACACATATATTATGTAAACAAAAACTTTTATTTTGGATCTGATTAATCGCGATTAATCGTTTGACAGCACTACTTTTTTTTTATTCGCTTTGGTACAATTTTCACAAGCAACTGGTAAATTTTCAAAACTGTTAGTACTAATTTCACAACAGATCATCAAAAGTGCACTTTTTTCAAACATTTCAGTGTATTTTCAATTGTGTTAGTACAATACACACAATCACAAAGTATCCTTTTCATATCTATATAACTGTTTCATTCACAGTAACTGCCTTTCATAAAGCTTTTACTATCAAACTTTTCATTTGCATGTCTTCTCATTCAGTTTAATACATTTGTCTGTTATTTAATCTAACATCTTAATTGTTAATCAGTGAATCATTTGGAGCATCTATAGATATAGATTTAATTGATATAGTTTCTAAAGAACTTGTTTGAAATTTAGGGATAACCAAATGTAATTATTTTTTGCACTACAAGGGATTTATCTTAGATGATAACCACTATTGTGTGTGTGTGTGTGTGTGTGTGTGTGTGTGTGGTTTAAGTACACCCTTATTATGGGAGCAAAATGTCCCCACAAAAATGGCAATATCTGAAATCCTTGTCCTTGTGGGAGACTTTTTTTTTTCTATGATAAAATAAAAATTTGTAAGGGTAGGTTTAGGAGTAGGGTTAGTGTAGGGGGAGACAGTATAAAACCCATTACTACTATGGAATGTCATCATAATGATAGGAAAACCTGTGTGTGTGTGTGTGTGTGTGTGTGTATACAGCGTACCTACTTACTGTAACCATATTCTGGGGACAAATCGGTACCCAGAAGTAAGCAAAACTTGACAAAATCACCTAAAACCTTCCTTTGAGGTCGTCATCATTTGTAAAACCGTGTGTTTTGCTATTTGTGAACATACAGCAGGACACAAGGGAGAGGAACTGATCAGAGATTGATCAGAGCTGTATCAGAAGAAAGGGAGACAGATGGCATCAAATACAGCATTTCACATTACATTATGCCATGCGATACTGTATATAGAAGCATTACCACGGTAAAGACTGTACATTACTATAACTCACTCTTCATCTGAAAAATTCAGCTAGAATATAAATTCAGTCATATGGCACAGTGAGGACATTTATTGCATTGACAGTAAACTCTGTTCTAGCACAAAACCTTATGGCCATGTCATATCTTCATCACACTATTGATAACACACTGGATAATTACTTTTACAAACATTATTGATTTTAAGTGAGATATGCAAGTTAGGTAATGTAAGTGTATTTTCTAACATGACAGTTATTGCCTGTATTACTGTAATTATGTCAGCAACAAAAGTGATTTGAAACATGAATCTTGTATTGTTTGCTCGAATTAACTGATTGTTAAAATTACTAAATTGAAAGAAAATCATACTGTTGTATTCTGGTGATTAATTCAAATGTTCTCAATACATATCACAATGATCTTGTGTTTTGAAACGATTATGTGGAATGAAAATATGCGCTAATGAAACTACAATGAAATCAGGGTTCGAAAGAATGACTAGTCATGTTACAAGTGTGATCAGTTTAAAGTTTTGTAATAAGAGTTTTGAAATGTACACCTTACTTGTGAAAATAGTACCAAACCAATTAAAAAAAAAACTGTAGTGCAACAAATATAAATAAATGCATGCACGGGGAAAAAGCATCATATTGCAATATTTAATATCAACTAGATCAGCCACCATGTTTCCTACACGTTTGTTCTAGAAAAAAAAGGTTTACTACTTTACTAACACATAGGGGACAACACTGGTGACATACAGTCAGGGTTACTTTCCTCTTCTGTTGATTGCTTGAATTGGCCGCAATCACACAGTTTGAGTGAAAGATGGAATGATTGAGGACTACACCTAATGAAAGTCAAAGTCAGTCTGTCTCCTACTCCATGTTCAGTTTTCACCCTTTGTTTAACATGAAGTTATTTCATACAACTGTCTCGTATTCATTTATTTTTGCCAATCTTTGTATCAATTCTTATGTTGTCACGGGTGCACTGCTGAGTGGACTGAGGAGCAAGGAACGGAGAGAGACGAGGAGTACATCAATCCAACTGGGTTTAATTGACACAAAGGTATCATCCGTGGGGCTTGCCACACTAACGTCTTTAGGGCTTGCCACATTAACGTCCTTGGGGCTTGCCACACTAACGTCCTTCGGGCTTGCCACAGTAACATCCTTCGGGCTTGCCACACTAACGTCCTTCGGGCTTGTTACATTAACGTCCTCTCGGCTTGCCACATTAACTGCCGGCTGACTTGGGGAAGCCCCGGACGGCGGCAGACTGGTTCTGGCTCGGGACCGGACACTCCCCAGACACCGGAAGACACCTT
>NW_015633187.1:185083-185449 GCF_001515625.1 Sinocyclocheilus rhinocerous
CCTTCCCTCCAAGTTAGTCCAGTGGTGTCTGGGAGGTCCACGGAGCGATGGTAGTTGGCCCCGAGCCAGAACAGCTGATTGAGGACGGCGTCCCCTAACGCCGTCACCTCAGCGAGCTTGCAGAACTCCCGGGCGTACTCGTAGAAGGGGAGATCGAGGCGAGCTAGGGCGGTGACGCGAGCGGCAATGTCCATCGCCGCGGGGGAGGAAAAACCAGGAATCAAAAAAACTTGCAAAAAACACGGAAATTAAACACGGGGAAGGGATGCCGCTTACTGTTGGGTCCGGTATTCTGTCACGGGTGCACTGCTGAGCGGACTGAGGAGCAAGGAACGGAGAGAGACGAGGAGTACATCAATCCAACTG
>NW_015633187.1:185542-190706 GCF_001515625.1 Sinocyclocheilus rhinocerous
GGAAAGGAAGGCACATGAGGAGCAAAACAACCACAAAACACGGAACAGAGTCTGACATATGTAGACAGAACACCACATAGATTATGTTTTAGTCAGAAGGAGTATAATCAGTGTCTATATTGGGAAAAATAAAAACTTAACTTGCTCCCATCTACACCTTCACGACCGTTATTGATTTTTTTTTTTAAACGGCATGTTAAAATATTTAGTTTAGTGTAATATAATCACAGAGTATTTCCAATATTTGTTTACCAATTACCTTTGGTAAAAAGTTGTGTGTGTGATATGCATCACATGGTCAGTGAACAGACTGTGTGCCGTCAGAAAACCTTCTAACCTGAACTCAATTATGACTTATCTTAAAAAAGATTTGCAGTTTTATTAAGTTATTTTAAAACTTCATATGCTTTTATACAACTTAATGAACCAAGCACCAGTAATGATTTTATTTTCTACTCAACAAGACTTCAATTTACACTTAGATGGCTATTTTTCATCACATCTTTATTTAACCAAGAAAAACACACTCATTAGTAGGGCTAAATTGCCCTGCAGGCAATTTTGTCTCCTATAAGCAAAAAATGAAAAATCTTCCTGTCAAACACACACGGTTTGTATATTTGAGAGTAAATAACAAACTAAGACGGGCACTGCTCTGAATTTTTTAAAGAGCAATATAAAGTAGGCCTGTGGATCTGGGAAGCATTTCTGAAGCTAAAATGATCAGATCACACAGAATATCACCTGCATGCTGAGTTAGAGAGCTTATGATCATATGTTACATCTAACTGACCGTGATGATATGAATGCATAACATCAGTGAAGTCCCAGCTCATTTTTGAGGTGAGTTCCAACTGTCCCTTTCATCTTCCTCTCTCATACTGACATCTGATATTTTCTTACCTTGCAACTTCAAACTCTTCGCAACATGTTGCTGCTCTCTAAATCTGGGATTTGGGCCCAATATATGCCACCATTCAAAAGTTTGCGGAAAGTTTTTTTTTTCTTTCATATTCATCACAGTGTCCTGAAAATAAAGAAAAAAAAAAATTAAAGGGGGCCTATTATGCTTTTTCACTTTTTCAACTTTAGTTAGTCTGTAATATTGCTGTTTGAGCATAAAAAAGATCTGTAAAGTTACAAAGCTCAAAGTCCAATTCAAAAGGAGATATTTTATTTAACAGAAATCATTTTTCAAAAACTACAACGAACGACTCGTTTGGACTACAACGCATATCGTCCGGGATTTGTGATATCACAAATACCGACGAATGGGACGAGACCTGGTTGAGCTGCACTAGAGAAGGCAACGAGTGTTATCACTATGTCGGAGACACGCTAGCTTTCCCAAGGCAGACGAACTTAGAGTGGTTACAATCATCCGGGTTTAAATCGCGCTCAAATTGATTTGATTTTGACACCCCTTTAAACAACACAACTGTAAACAACACTGATAATACAACATTTCTCTTAAGCAGCAAATCAGCATATTAGAATGATTTCTGAAGGATTATGTGACACTGAAGACTGGCGTAATGATGCTGAAAATTCAGCTTTACATCACAGGAATAAATTTTACTTTAAAATATATTAAAATAGAAAAATGTAAATAGTATTTCAAAATATTACTGTTTTTACTGAATTTTTGATTAAATAAATGCTGCCTTATCATAAGATTATTAAGATAAGCATTCATACATTTTCAAATCTAAGACCGGCACCTTGTGTTTCATAACCGAACATGAAGCACCAATTTTGTACAGTAGAGTTCCGAACGAGAACTATGACATTGATTTTGCCAATCATATCTATCATATAGCTTCAGGAGATATGGAAAATAAAAAAAAAATAAAAAAAATAAAATTGTGTCATTTACTCACCCTCATGTCATAATTCATTACACACAGTATAAGTTGAATAACGTTGTTTTATCAAGAAAGCGGTCTGTACCTACTGTTCTTTAACCTTCAGAAACTGTGTGTGGAGGACGAATTTGGGTTACAGGTGCAATGCCAGAAAAAGTGGAGAGAGGGGAGGAGACAGACCATCGAGGGCAGCGGGGAGTGTGTGTGTGTGCGTACATGTGTATTTGGGTTTTGGTCACGGCTCAGCTGCCTGATCTTCATATCTGCCCTGGCCAGCCTCAGTCTCTGGAGTCACCTTTTTCTCTTCGGTTTCTCCTCTGTTGCTGTCAGCACTTCATTCATAATCATCTATTCATTCCAGCACAAATACGGGAAACACGAGCCGACTGACAATACCGCCGGCCTCACGTTTGCAGGATGTGTGCTCGTACTAATCCTTAATTTCATTCTCCCCTGTGACAAATCAGGTACAAGAACAAAATCAAGGTCAATGGAATCTTCGTAGAAATGGTCAGATACCCTCAGCCTGGTAGAAATGCTTTTAATATTTGGTAGTTAAGTTAGACACACTATCAGAAAATGGTCTTTTGTTTGTTTTTGAAGGAATCACTGAACAAATCTGTCTCAATTTCCAATTCACTTCTGGACAATAATGAAAAGTGAAAGCAAAGGAGGCAGAAAAAATTATCCAATTTTATGAATGTATAGAAATGACTGATCATACACAATTAAAATAACTATTTTGAAAATCATTATTAATTTAATTAGGCTCCCCCAAGAAAGAAAGAACAAAAGAAAGAAAAAAAGAGAAAGAAATGCAGGTAAAACAAATAGATAGGCTAATTTGACAGTGGTAAAACAACTATTACAATGCAAATAAATATTTCCAATTCATATGTTGCTTGCAAAAAAACAAAACAAAAAAACACACACACATTAAACACAACACATTTTTTGCTGCCAGATGGTATAGTTACAACTAGGGATGCACCAAAATGAAAATTCTTGGCCGAAACCGAAGCCGAAGCCGAACAAAATGAAACACTGGGCCGAAGGCCGAATACTGAACACGGTTTTTCACATTTTCCCCCCATGTAGGCCTATTTTGCCTTTTTTTTTTTCACCATTGCATTAATTAAATTGCCAAAATGTGCTTTTTTTACTGTTTTGTCCTGCTTTTCAAATAAAAAATCTATTAAAAAAACAACATTTTTTAAAACATTCTAGCAGACATTATACCAACAAAGCACAATTTAACTTAAAATTAATAAGTTAGTAAAATAATATTTTTTGCCATTTTTGAGACTTGAATCAGGCATGTATTGTTTTACTGTACAAATAAAGGCAGACTTGCTGAGCAGAAGAGACTTATTTTTAAAACATTAGAATATATTACAGATCCCAATTTGAACACTATGTGTGAATGTTATAATAAATGTATTAATAGAGCTGTTGTAGGGTAATTATTATTATCATTAATTTTGTCTTCCTTTATTTTATTTTACAGGACGACAGTAAAATTACAATACTATTATTTATGAATGTCGATGGAGTTGTTGCTTTTTCTTGGCTTTTATTTTGGAAGAAACCCGCAGGAAGATCTCAGTGCTTCTTTTTGTTGACAACAGCATGCAGATTTATAAATGATTCTCATTACGAATTTGGGAATTTGTTTGTCGCACGTATCGCATTGTCACATGCCTTTAAAAAATTCACAAAAATGTTACTGAGCAACTGACCAGTAACAAGTTCAGCGCAGATTTACCTCGCGCTTTGGACTTTGAACCCTGGTGCCGCGGCAGCGCTGTCAGAATACATGCAATTCGTGCGTGCATTACAAAATAACATTCTGCAGTTTATTTACTAATCGTTTGAGGTAATTTCGCGATTTCAATCATCATACAGTAACCTAACCACCAGCATCAGACACCTCTTCTTCTCATCGGAGACGTGATGCAGCACTAAACAGTCTCTCGCTGTCGGTGCTTCGTGCTTGTAATGATTTCTGCATCTTTCTCTGATAGTTTTAAATGCTTTCACACTGCCGACATGTTTGCTGCATTAGTGCGCGCCTCTATTTGATCGCGTTAGTCATTGTTCGGTACATATTATTCAGCCTTTTCGCTTATTCGGCCGAACACCGACATATATTTTTTTGCTATTTTCGGCCGAATAATTTCGGTTGCCGAATATTCGGTGCATCCCTAGTTACAACATGCTAACTAGCCAATTCTTGAGCAAACAAACAAACCAACCATAAGTAAATAAATGTATATTAAGACATAGGAACAAAGTATGCATTTATTTTTTTGTCAAAATGCATATAAAGTAAAATAAAGAGCATATACACTGTGCGCATAATTATTAGGCACGTTGATATTCTGATTTTTTTTTCCAAGCACATTTTACCAATTCCAAACCACATCAATCTTAATAACTACTATTAATTTTGCATTTAATCATTTGTAAGTGATATATAATTGTCCATGAAGTCTGGAAGTGAAAAACTCCTTATATTCAGGTGTGCAGAATTATTAGGCATGTTTTATTTTACTGATAAAATGAGCCAAAAAAGAGGTTTAACTCAGACTGAGACGTCAAAAATGATTAAATCCCCATGATAAATATTAAAAACTAATGCAATACAGAAATTGCAAAGTTAAGACATGACCATTGGACAGCAAAATGCTCACTGGGTCAGCAGGGTCAGAAAAAACAGGTGGAGAAGAAAAGACGCATGTTAACTGCAAAAGTATAAAGAATTAATGTGAAGAATTAGGTGTAAAACCATCAGGAACCATTTAGTCTCCAGCGCCCCCATTTTCCAGAACTGCAACCTTCCTGGAGTCTCCAGAATTACAAGGTGTCAGGTTCTCAGAGACTTTGCTTGGGTAAAAACTTAATAAGAATAACATGCTGAAGTATTGTGAAATACATTAAGACTAATTTTTTTATAGGCTTTATGGACAGATAAGTTGAGAGTGGCTCTTGAAGGGCCAGCACCACATCCTCATGTACCACTGTTTGAAGAATTTATCTTCCAGAATCTGGCAGTAAATTTTAGGAGCTCATTTTTATTCCATCTCCTATCCTGAAAAGTCTGTCTTGCAGGATTGACTAAAAACGAGCTCCTAAAACTTACTTATTTTTTATATAACATTTTATTTAGCAAGGGTGCATTAAAAAAAACACAACAGTAAAGACCTTTACATTTTAAATGGCTTTTTTTTTCTTTTTTTCTTTTTTACAACATTTACTTTATTACTACTAAGCCAATTCTTGAATTCTAAAATAAAATT
>NW_015633188.1:0-869 GCF_001515625.1 Sinocyclocheilus rhinocerous
GCTAAGACACTTGTTCATTTCCCTAAATTAATGAAATATTATACTGTTAACCATGTATACACACTGCATAAAGCCCCTATTTTACAAATAATAATGCAGTCAGGAGATGGTGTGATGCAATGAGTGGTTTCCACATTTTTAAACATTTAAAATGCATGAAAATATTTTCTGTCACTTTGTTTATCACTCTTGAAATTACCTGTACACTAAATAATCTAACCCTAATACTTACATAACAATAGCAGTCTATTTATTTAGTGGTCCAAGTTGAAGTCAGTATGTATATTAATGACAATATGGGACAAATATAATGTAAATTAGTGGCGGCAGGAGCTGCGTGCTGCCGGTACATGTACAGTCAGACAAAACAACGTGCACATTTATCAACGACGCGAGTGCACGTACAGTCGTGGAAAACGATGTGGCGCGTCTGTGGACTGCGCGTCATGGGAAACAATGTGCTCAGTAATTAAAGAGGCAGGGCGGCATTTCTGTTATTTGGTTTGTGACATCCTTTACGGGAAACGCCGGCGCAAGGCTGCTCACAGCGCTTGGTCACGTGTCACACCAGAACCGTTTTCGGAACCGAAACTTAGAAATTGCTCACGGTTCCGGTTCTTTTCAAAAAACAGGACCGATTCTGAATAATAACCGGTTATCGGTTCCCAACCCTATTTATAATGTTCCAAAAGATTTCTATTTCAAATACTGTTCTTTTCAACTTTCTATTCCGCAAAGAATCCTAAAAAAACTACTAAAAAAATTCCAAAAAATTCCAAAATATTAAGAAGCAGAAGAGTCTGCTTACAGACAAGAGGTTGAGCAGCTGTCTGTCTGGTGCAGTCTTAACAACCTGGAGCTGAACACAC
>NW_015633189.1:0-292 GCF_001515625.1 Sinocyclocheilus rhinocerous
TCAGAGACTCAGCCTTATGGGTAGTACAAGCAGCCTAGCATTTCTATACATAAATCTGGAGCTCAAACCTGGCTCATGTCACCCTACACTTTTCTCACTATCTTTTTCTTTCATATCTGTACTATCCTGTTATAATAAGGACCTAAAATAAAATAAAAATAACTCTCATTTACTTAAGATTTGATAGATGTTTAAAATAACTATTTAACTGTTTAAAATAAAAGTATCAAAAGACTGAAAAGAATACGCTAATGTGATGTTTCTGTCAGGAGTCAGGTTTGATCTTTGTCTC
>NW_015633189.1:629-1921 GCF_001515625.1 Sinocyclocheilus rhinocerous
TGCCTGCTGCACATCATTCTCTGTCCCCGGATTGTCTGCCTGGTTTTGACTTGTGCCTGCCGACTGGTTTCTGCGCTTGCCTTTTCCTCTGGATTTGTTTATCTTTATTGGGCTGTTGATGTCTGCCGAGTCCGACCTTCCCGTCTGCGCTCCCCTGTCCGCCGTGTTCTCCAGTCCCGAGTCCGCCTCATCAGCCGGTGACCTGACTGTCTCAGCTGCTTTTCTTTTGTTCAGCAAACGTTCTCAAATGCCTTTTTTTAAGCTTTTTTATTTGTAGTCCATTATATTTGAGCTAAATATAATTAATATAACGTACTTTTTTTAAATGTATGTTTTGGTAGTGTATGCAATAGACATGTATGCAATGTTTTAATAAAGTTGGATTATATGAACTTGTATGGCATTTTTCCTCTTTAAAGTTTCATAGCGGGTTTTACGTTAATAAGAACAATTAATGATTAACAGTATTTGAAAAAGTATTACATATTTATCTGGTGTTTGATTAAGAGATTCACCACAAAAAAAATTAAATAAAATAAAATAAGATGCAGAAAAGGTAATATTTATAATCTGGCATAAAAATAAATGTGGTCGGAACGTCGTCTCGCAGTTGCTGAATGTCGCGTAACAACGTTGCTACAGCCCTTTCGCGTCTTACAATTCAACGTTGCTACAATGTCGGGAGCACGTAGACAGCAACGTTGCCACAGTAAAAATGGAACGTGGCAGCGACGTTGACACAACGTAAATGTGTTTGTTGGGAAATCATTTATGTCCCCACGCATCATGCATGTCGTCACGCGTTGACGTCATCAAATTGTGATCGGTTCGTGAGATCGGCCAAGTGTAGTGAGTTCCGATCCAGTCATAAAAGTTGATTATCGGCCGATTCCGATCTCCGGCCGATCGTTCGGAGCATCCCTAATTATTATAACTTATTTTTATTATAAGCTTCACGTTTCTGCTTTTAAATCCGCCAAATTGGTCTCTTTTACTTCCTTTGTAAGTGCCTCATTGAAACCGTTTTTTTTTTTTTAAAGGGGTCATATGATGCTGCTAAAAAGAACATTATTTTGTGATTTTGGTGTAATGAAATGTGTTTATGCGGTTTAAAGTTTAAAAAACACATTATTTTCCGCATACTGTACAATATTGTTTCTCCTCTATGCCCCGCCTTTTTGAAACGCGTCGATTTTTACAAAGCTCATCGGTCTGAAAAAGCGAGGTGTGCTCTGATTGGCCAGCCATCCAGTGTGTTGTGATTGGCTGAATACCTCAAGTGTGTGACGGAA
>NW_015633189.1:2081-7738 GCF_001515625.1 Sinocyclocheilus rhinocerous
CGGGCTGGACTCCGCTTTGTCCATGGTGAAAGTTGATGTAGTTTCGCTTTCACAACGAAGCACACAGCGTCTCCACGACATGGCGGCAGTTTCAACAATACTACAGCGAGAATAAAAGTTACGCCTTCTTTCTTTGCGTGAACATTATGCAAGCAGGCGTTATGCAAATCTTCCCAGATCGTGATGTAGGTATGTGGGGGCGTGTTAGAACGAGCCGTTTTAGGTAGGAGTGGTTAACTCTTAACTTTTATAAAGAATATCTCTTTGGTTTTGAGACTTTAGTGTTTGCAACTTTACAGATCTTCTTTATGCACCAAGAGCTTGTAACACTCCAAAGAGAAAGGAAAAATTGAAAAAGCATCATATGACCCCTTTAAAGAAAACAAGTTGCAAGTTGAAATAATTTTTGTGGTGATCAACATTATTCCACAAATGTTATTAAGCTTAATTTAGCTTCATTTGTAATGAACATGGTATATTCCTGTTAATATTATCCTATTGCCTATTTGGCCTAAATAAAATGAAAATCATTTCAGAGAAAGAGTAATAGTATTTTGTAGTACATTACAGTACTATTTGATTAAAGGTTATGAAATATTTTTTTATAATAACATGCATCAATCATTCACAATAAGGCCAAGGGCATGCATCAAGACAGTAAATAGGGTCAATTTTGATTCCGCATACTGCATATATTCTGTTATAAAGGTTTCCATTTATATAACAAGACCCTTTACAGTCATTAAAAATCAAAACGAGTGGACTCCTGAAACATGATGATTTGACCTGAAAACATCCATGAAATCAATGTTTCACAACCTAGGAAAAATGCTCACAGTTCCAGCGAGGCAATTACTACTGTGACTCAATGTTACATAGCTCAGATTTCTTTTCATTAACACAGAAAACAATATCATAAGCCAGTGGCCAACTATGGTAAATCTATTTAAATAGCCTCAATCTACACTGATATCCTATGAGATACATTTTGACCACCCAGGCAGATATACATCCTCATATAAATCAACATTTGCAGCGCTGAACCACATTAGACTTCCTTCTAATTAGTAGTGTCCTGCTCAACGCTGGTCTGGAGAATGTTTGCCACAAGCCAGAATGACAGCACGAGATATATCCATGGAAACAGGGCTCTCCATGTTTGGGCCCCCTGGCCCTTCATATTTGCACTTGCTGTCTGCCTATAGACTTACTTAGTGTGTTTAAATATGCATGTGCATGTATGTGCGCCATTGCCGGACAGCCGAGTAGATGGCCTAGATTTACAGCGTACCAAAGAACACCAGTGGAAGCAGTGTGCTCTGAAGCGTAGTGCCCTGAGAACCGCACCATGCTTTTCATCATTCACACACACTCCTCTCTATCCTTTGCTGTTCCTCTTCCATTTTTCCTTCATGTTCATTCTCCTAAGTGCCTTATTTTGCATTTACGAACACGTGATCAATTGGAAATAGGTCACTGTGTTAACAGTACCAGATAGCAGTGGAAGACTATAATGCCTACAGCTCTAACCTAAGATTTACCCTTTACCATCATGCATTGTTGTAATGCAGGTCTCATATTCAGCTGTGGCCAAACTGTATATGAAAATCTGCTTTCCATTACAAATGTAGAGGAAAATACGAGCTGTATGACATTTACAGTCCCTGTACGGTAAGTGCAAAACAGACATTTATGGCGCACTGCAGTTATGCGTCTAAAAGCTTCTGAGAATGTATAATAATTATTCTTGCATTTGTGAATCTCTTATCATAAAAACTGGGAGATGAATATTCATGAAGACCCTTAGGGATAGATTGCAGTCTGAAAACTAAAAATAAAATGAAAAAAAGATACAAATGTGCTGGGACCGAGCCCTACACCTTATGTGAACCCTGTATGCTACGGCAATTACGTTATACACTCCTCCATGTACACCTCAGAAAAAGCTTCATCGGATGATATGTACCAGTTAGCATCTACTGGCACAGGAAATTATATTGCCAAACTGAAAATAATGGCTAAAAATATTCTTGCACTGTGTCTAGCCAAAAAACCTGCTTCTAATGATTGCACCTTCCACTTTATCTTATCTTTTCCTATCTGCCAACATACCAACTCAGTGAAACACATAGGGTAACTGACTAGTTGTCATACTTTACTTTAGGGTAGGCCAATTGCTCGGTAGGTTTATTTTTTGAAAGCCAGTTTCTCTATGCACAGAGAGAAACCTTTTCTAACCAAGTCTTGGTTACAAAAAAAAAAAAAAAACACAAAAAAAAATTAAACACAAGAGAGGACAACCTGCCCCTGTCTACCTTCAACATAAAGTTACTGTTGCCTCAATGTATGGCAGTGTGTTTGTTATGAATTTACTTGTTTACACAAAACCTGAAGCTATATTAATTTTATTCCTCTATTTTAAGTTCTCTCTCACCCAGCTCCGTACGTCTCTTATCTGTTTCTTGAGTTTCCGAGTGACATTTTCGATTCGTTTTCGAGCTTGTTCAACATAAAAGTAATAGTCCTGCTGAAGTCCTCCCAGGCGGGTATTGTTGTGAAAACCTGGCAACCCTGCTCCCAGGCCACCTTTACCACAGCCGGTAAACTATGGGATTACATCTCTGCCACAATTCTGCGTGCGAAAGATCATATTTTGAGCGCGCAAAAGTGCGTTTTGCACGCGCGCGAACTGAGTTTTGTGGAGAAAATGTTTGTCTCGCAAAGAGGAAATTATTTTGACCGCACAAAAATCAATTTTGCATTTAAAATAAGTTTTTGGATGTGTGCAGACCTTCTCTTTTGCGAGTGCAACGTTTCACTAGCTTGCTCACCTGATGCCTGCCCTCAGTGCTCTCTAAATGCCAACAGCTCCCTTGCTCAACACAACCCAGCGTTACAATATGCCATAATTCCAGCCAATCAGAGACGAGGCTGCTAAATTCTGACTGGCTGCCCTGACAACCAATCACAACTTTCCTTGCATTACCTTGACAGCAGAAGAGGAAAAATACAGTGCATGCATAATTATTATGCAAGTTGATATTCTGATCATATTTTTTTCCAAGCACATTTTACCAATAATTATAACTACTATTAATCTTGTATTTAATCACTTATAAAAGTATAGAATCCTAAAAAATAACCCCTACTTAATAAGAATAACACACTGAAGTGTAGTAAAATATATATATAATATATATATATAGGCTTTATAGACAGATAAGTTGATAGTGACTCTTGAAGGACCAGCACCACATCCTCTTGTACCACTGTTTGAAGAATTTATCTTCCAGAATCTGGCAGTAAGTTTTGGGAGTTCATTTTTAGTCCATCTCGAGTTTTTATCTGTAGAAGATAACCTGCTTAATAATTATGCACACCTGAATATAAGGTATTTTTCACTTCCAGCCTTCATGAATAATTATATATAAATTATAAATGATTACATACAAGATTAATAGTAGTTATTAAGATTGATGTCGTTTGGAATTGGTAAAATGTGCTTGGAAAAAAATATAATCAGAATATCAACTTGCATAATAATGATGCATGCGCTGTATTTTTCCTCTACTGCTCTCGTGGTAATGCAAGAAATGTTGTGAATGGTTGTCAAGGCAGCCAATCAGAATTTAGCAGCCTAGTTTCTGATTGGCTGGAATTATGGCATATGGTAACGCTGGGTTATGTTGAGCAAGCGAGCCGTTGGCATTTAGAGAGCACTGCCACTGAGGGCTGGCATCAAGGGAGCAAGCTAGTGAACTGTTGCATGCGCAAAAGAGGTCTGCACACATCCAAAAACTTATTTTAAATGCAAAATTGATTTTCGTGCGCTCTAAATACTTTTTTTCTTTGCAAAACAAATATTTTCTCCACAAAAATCAGATCGCCCGCGTGCAAAAATGCACTTTTGTGTGCTCAAAATATGATCTTTCACGCGCAGAATTGTGGCAGAGATCTAAGCCTATAGTGGCGCAAACTCGCGTTCTGTGTATCGAGATAGCGGGACCGCGGCGCGGATTGATACGAGAGACATGAAAGTCGGTAATAATATGGGCCCACTGAATGTCGCGATTGAGCAATTAGAATCAAATAAGTTTGTAATAAAATCCTTTTGAACATTTCCATCGATATTGCTTACGAAAAAATACAATTCTTTGAACACGTGCACTTTGAGCTTTTGTAGCATTACCAATAGTAGGTCATATTGTCACACTATGTTGTCACAGTTGTACCCGCCATTAAAAAGCTTTTGGCTAAAAAAATGTTCATATAAAATATGTCACTGACATTTCGGAAAAATTTTATCGTGAGAGTAGCGTGTTCACTTGTTTCCTGATTGTTATTACAACATTACTATTACATTTTTTAACCAAATGATCAAAAAATCTGTTCATTTAAGAGTGTTTTTTTTGTGCAGTAATTGAACTTCACTCAAATCCCTATAGCTGCTGAAATATAGTCGTTTTGATAATATTAGGCTACAACTAGGCCGTCTCTTAAATGAAAACCCTGACCAAGGCAATTCAGCTCCAATGTGCATTGGTTTGAATCTGTCAATCAAAATGTCAATTGTGTGCCCAGAGTTGAGAAAACTCATTTTAAAAGTGAAATAATGTTCTGTAACTTTGAAGGAGTGATTGAACAACTTTATCTCCTGAAGATGGACTCTGTTGGAAAAGTCCAACAGATCAGCCATAAGGGAATATGGTCTTGCTGACAAAATCAATTATAAATTCTATATATACAAACATTGCTGGAAGATGACCTCATCCATAATTCAATTGTCTTTTGTATTCTTCTGATAGCTTCCACACTACAGGTAGACGCACCGACACACACAAATCCTTGTATATACATGCTGCACAATTGAATACAAATGCTGGATATTCTGCTTAACATGCACATTCCTTTGCATCATGTGGACAGAATATAAAATGACTGGTGCTTCACATGTGACCTGAAATCTGAAAATAGAGCGGAAGGGGCAGGGCTTTTACCCTTTATGAGAGAGGCAAAAAGGGACAAAAGTGGAAAATGATCCATGTTGTACTGCTTTTGACCTTCCTGTCCCTGAGCCACATGCATACCACCTGGCCCTCACTGCTCCAGGTGGAGACAGAATGTACTGGCTCTTTTTCCTTACTCGCCAAATGTGCTTATTGACTCAGAGAGTTTGGAGAGTGTGGTAGGGGAGTAGAGAGCAGTTTATCTGTGCAGAAAGTGGTGTGACTCAGTGACATAATGCACCGTGGCTGCAGCTCTCAGTGTTTCGCCGAGCTAAATAAATAAAGGCTAAAGCTCAAACATTATACGTGCTTCACAGATTCCTTCTGGATGATTTGTAATCTATGAAACCAGTTTCTTGCTTGTAAGTCTGTGTTACATCAAATGAAATCAATTTCTTGTGATACCGTATATATGCGTACACACAGAGACATATATAGCATAATACTTTATATACAACGTATATATTATATATTGTATATATTACATATTTGTGTGTGTTTTTATTTTTATTTTTTTTATGTATTAGTATTATTTATTTTTTATTTTTGTGAAATTTTATTTTTATTATACTATTTTATTATATAATTTTATTAAATATAATTTTTTACTTTTTATTACATTATTCTTCTTATTTATATTATATAAAGTTG
>NW_015633189.1:7946-45310 GCF_001515625.1 Sinocyclocheilus rhinocerous
GCAAAAACGTTTATATATATATATATATATATATATATATATATATACAGTATATACATTATACTGCTAAGAATGTTATTATTATTACACAATTTGATTCATTTAATGTATTATATTATATTAATTTAAAATATTTTACATTTTTATGTATGTTTGATATTTAAGTTTTACATTTTTAAATGTAATTTATTTTAATAAAATAAATCATAATTAATATTATAGGTCGCCATGTTACTAGCCTAATACCAAACTGCAGCACATAACTGTAATGCTTGCAGCTGTCACGTGTATGACTGATAAAGGAGGGGATTTTGATGAAGTGTGCTCATTTTTTGCCTTGGCAGCCCCTGCTCTCGATATCCATTCCCCTTTTGTGTGATTCTAGATGAAGCAGGAGAAAGAGCCTAAGCATGGCTGACTGGACATCTCACTTAGATGTTAACAACCCCATGGCCCATATTCCCATTTCTTCATCTGTTAAACCATCTCTGACACGCTGTCTTCAGCATTAAGAGACAGATGATTATACAGGTTTGGGACCAAGATAATAGGTATCGGGTCGTGCTCAAGAAGATGAGAGAGACTGAGATTCTTCTTAATGGAGAAAATCAATTAGAACTGCTTGTGATGTCTATTTTGAGCTGAGCCCTTCATAGTGAAGTTGACATCACAGCGCCACCATGTGGTTGGGTTTCATCAGGCTTTGAATAATAACGATGTTGTCAAAGAAATGTTGGTAAATTAAGTGGCAATTGTTTTTAACAAGGAAGCTAAGAAATCACATTTCTGGATGGTGGAAAACAAATAATTATAAACTGACAAATGCACAAATATTCATCTTTCAGTAAAAAGATTTTATTATCCTAAACATTAACTTTACATGCATAGTGAAACATGAAGTATCTTACTACATCGAAAAAAAATTAAAAATAATAATAAATACATACAATTCTACAACAACAAAAAAAAAATGATTGAAACATTAATTTAATGCCTCTCCATTTGAGGCTCAGTTTTAAAATTGAAACATTATATTACACATTAACAGTGTTCATTTACATGCTGAAATCAAAATCTTGTCCAGTGAACACAGCATTTAAGAATATATTATAAACTACTATAAAGACTGCAAAGAAATGTGCATAAACTGTGTAATTAGAACAAACTGTTTGTTATTTTCATTTTTGGAAGAAAGTGCTTAATTTCAGATGTTAAAACACTAGCTTTTTGGCATCAACATCAGCACTGACAACATACTATCCTAAGGGCAGTCATATGCTGCAGTGACAGATGTATTGCCAAGTGTGTCTTTCTGTATTGAGTTGATTCTAGATTAAGATGAGGATAAAAATAAATGTAGGAAGAATTCAGAGAGCTGGACTCACCAGTAAGAGGCAGTAGGAATCTAAGATGCCACTGCCATTGAAGGATTTTGTGGCAGGACATTTCAAGTGTTTGCTAAATTTCACTATCATTATTTGTTTTTGTACAGTACAGAGAAACCTGGCAGTTACATTTGTCAAAATGTTAATAAATGTTTCCAGGAAGTAGTGTGTACTCGTAAATGTACAAAGTAACAACTAAAATGAAGTTTTCAATCAAAAATTTCAAACATGTTCTGTCGTGAAATAGATTACTTTAAAGCCAGTCTTATGGCTTGTACAACTATTTATTGTGTCCAAATCTATGGAAACAGATGCAGAACTCCTCATGCATGGAAAACATAGCAACATGACCTGTTGTCTCTCTAACTATTGTATGCAACTTTCATGCATTATTAAAATAACAGTATTAATAATAAATATTATTTGGTCAACATCATTTGCAATATTCAGTCAGTATATACAAAAACAAAATGCTTCTTGGCAAAGTAATATTGCCTTTGTAATTCAAAATCTCAGTGCAAAAGGAGAACATAAAAATATTTGTACAGCTTGAGCACAAAATATATTCACCTGTAAGAAGTATGACATTCACCGTAAAAGAAAAGATTTACCCACAGAGGTCAGGTGAATAACATGTTCTTGAAAAAGGTCATACAAACCAATTCTCTATGACATACTGATAACAAAACATGTTGAAAGTGGGGAAAATGTATACTGCAAACTATATGCAAATAAGAGCAATTGACATTAACAATGCATAAAAATCTGCCAAGAAGTCTTGTAAATGTCAGTGTTGAATATGCCATTAGCAAATTTACACATCACTGTTTCAGTTTTGCCATTTTCACAAAATAGTCAAACATACTGTAGTGCGATTCTTTAAGGGGCAGTTAACCCCAAAATGAAAATGTACTCACTCTCAGGCCATCCAAGATGTAGATTAGTTTGTTTCTTCTTCGGAACAGGCTTGGAGAAATTTAGCGTTACATCACTTGCTCTGCAGTGAATGGGTGCCGTCAGAATGAGAGTCCAAACAGCTGATAAAAGCTTTCTCCAGTGAAAAAGATGTCTTGTCTGAATCAGGGGAGAAATATGCACAGGTCAAGCACTGTTTACAAGCAAAAACAGTTGACTTTTTCACTTGAGGAGGCAATATTATTGGAATATGGATATATTTTGGCCAAAAGCGATGGTTTAAATTTAAATGCCTTAATGATGGATTTGTTTCTCACAAACATGCAGCTTTTCACTTCACAAGATGTTAACTGCTGGACTGGAGTTGTGTGGATTATTCTGATGTTTTATCAGCTGTTTGGACTCTCATTCTAAGGCCACCCATTCATTGCAGAGGATCCATTGGTGAGCAAGTGATGTCATGCTAAATTCCTGTTAAATCTGTTCCAGTGAAGAAACAAACTATTCTACATCTTGCATGGCCTGAGGATGAGAACATTTTCAGCATATTTTCATTTTTCGGTCAACTATTCCATTAATAACCCAACTTTAACTAGGTCAGAGAGCTCAGATCAGATAAAAGCATTTCATTAACAAAACATAAATAAATTAATAAATACAACAATATACAGCAGAATAAATAAATGATCATGCAAATAATACAGAATCATTCATAATCAGAGCTTCTATCCATAAGAGAATATTCCCATACAACTCACACAGATAAAACAAGAAATACGAATACTGAATTTGCAAAAACAAATAGTATATGCCCCAAAAACAATGTATAACTTGTGGATTCAGATTGCAATTATGAACATTAAATACACATTAAATCTTTGGTCCCATTATTATTACTATAGCTGTCAAACATGCTGATGCAAATCTGATGTTCAATTCATAAATTAAACCCTTCTATCCCTAAGAGAATATTCCCATACAACTCACACAGATAAAACAAGAAATACGAATACTGAATTTGTAAAAACAAATAGTATATGCCCCAAAAACAATGTATAACTTGTGGATTCAGATTGCAATTATGAACATTAAATACACATTAAATCTTTGGTCCCATTATTATTACTATAGCTGTCAAACATGCTGATGCAAATCTGATGTTCAATTCATAAATTAAACCATTATTATTATTTTTCCCCCAACTTTCAGTTTCACGAATTGCTTATGTTTTGTTACTTGTGTCAATAGTGAGTTTTAAATCATGCTCTTTTTTTGCTAAAAGACAAATAATCACACTTACATTCAGGTCCATTTTAAATTGTTGTACAGATATCATAAAATCATATTGCAATTTACAGCTAGACTGATTTTGTTGCGGATTTGAGTTAATCTAAAGCTCCATCTTAAAATGAAGGCCACATTTTCCTGACACAGAGATGTAGATGCATCTTCAAGGTTTAGACATGGTACAAATCTGCATACATCTGTGCAGTCCAAACTCACTCAGATCCTACGTACCTCAAGGAATGACACATACTTGGGTGACATGAACACCATCCGTCATACTTGAGTTGAACTGAAATGCATGCTGACATGTAAGAGTAAAAACCCTTAGGTAAACTGTGACACAAAAAGGGACACACATACATCACTATAGACCCCTCAACACAGACAACAGGAGCTTTAGAAGTACAAGTAGTATGTCCAGTAGAGGAGGTTGATCATGATGAAGGAGAGGGGGAAGGTCAGCCTTGAGTAGTTGTCGATGTAGTGCGGGTTTTTCACTTTGCAGCAGTTCAGACAGCGCACGATTTGGCGTGCCGTCGACATGCACTTGGTGCAGCGGGTCTGTGGCTGCGAGGAGTTGATGTCCTCCTTACTTTCACTGGGGGTGGGGTTGCTGGTGCTGCCCATCCGGGACAGCATCTCCTCCCGTTTACGGGCCCGCAGTTCAGACAGCGCACGATTTGGCATGCCGTCGACATGCACTTGGTGCAGCGGGTCTGTGGCTGTGAGGAGTTGATCTCCTCCTTACTCTCACTGGGGGTGGGGTTGCTGGCGCTGCCCATTCGGGACAGCATCTCCTCCCGTTTACGGGCCCGCAAAGTGTGGCTGCCAATGGAGGTGACGATGCCGTTCATCTCATCCTCGCGCTCCTGCATTTCCTGGCCATACTGATGCAACAATTAGACATAAATGTGTTTGATTTATTGTTATGACTATGGCAAGGCGAAGATAATCATATACATGGCCATTACTGAAAAAAATGGCTTTTTGATTTTACTTAATATTTTTAAAGATATAGTTCACCCCAAAATGAAAATTTGTTGAAAATTTACTCACTGTCAGGCCATCCAAGATATAGATGAATTTGGTTTTTTTGTTGTTTTTTTTCCTCTGAACAGAAATTTAGCATGAAATCACTTGCTCGCCAACGGATCCTCTGCAGTGAATGGGTGCCGTCAGAAAGAGCCCAAACAGCTGATAAAAACATTTAGGGACAGTAATCAATTAATTAAAAGTCCATCAATTAATGTCTTGTGAAGTGAAAAGCTGCCTGTTTGTAATAAATTATTCTATCATTATGACGTTTTATTTATTTAATTATTGCTTACGGCTAAAATGTAATATGAATGTATTACATAATATTAATAATATCCTAATATTGCATTCTCCAGTGACATCTGTTGTTAAGTCGTGTGGATTAGTCATGGATTACTGTGATGTTTTTATCAACTGTTTGGACTTCATTCATTGGACTTCATTATGACGGCACCCATTCACTGTAAATGATCCATTGGTGAGCAAGGGATGCTACATTTCTTTAAATCTGTTTCGATGAAGAAACAAACTCATCTACATCTTGGATGGCCATATTAAACATACATTTTTAGTTAGTCAATGTTTTTTAGATATATCAGCTTATATATTGATATACTGAGTAGATTCCAATATATTCAAGTCAGTGTTTTGAGTAAATGGAAAGGCCTGTTAATGTTGAATAGCAAAAGCAGGAAATTACGTGTCACTGCAGTGACATTTGCACATCATATACTTCTCATTGAGACTTGATACATTATAGTATAGTACATTTCAGTTAATGCAACAAAAATGGATTAAACTGAAGCAAACTTCAATTTTACATACATTGAAATGGAATGAACACAATAAACTTCTATAACAATTGTGTTGCTATAATTAAATTTAACAAGCAGCATAAATCATTCATTTTGATAAAGGTTCTCACCATATATGCATTGACAGCGTTTGGCTGGTGTAACGTGCAAAAATGAGCGACTGCGTATTCAATCAGAGCGCCAAAGATGAAGCTGAAGCAGATGCCCAGATACACGTCAATGGCTTTGATGAAGCAGTTGGCATTGGGTAGAGAGGTGCGGGCTCCCATCATCAGGGTGGTCATAGTTAAGACTGTGGTCACTCCTGTGAGTTAACGACAAATAGTATTGAGTTATTGTTGAGTTATTGAGTACTGGGTTATTGTGGTGATGAAGAGAATATGTCGTTAGGTCAGAAAAACGCTATTACTAGACAAGAGTGTTGCATAAATTATTTCTGTGAAAAAGCAAATCCAGATCCACTGCATTAGCTATGTTGTTAGAGTAATGGATTATGTGATCTGAAACTATTAATAAAAGAACAGTCATTACTCCAGTCTTCAGTGTCACATGATCCTTCAAAAATCATTTTAATATGTTGATTTGTTGCTCAAAACATTTCTTATTATTATCAATGTTTAAAACAGTTATGCTGCTTAATAGTTTTGTGAAAACTACTTCGTTTCAGGCTGTTTTTCAGAATTTTATGCAAAAAAAAAAATTACAAGTATAAATGTAATTTCTTTCAGTAAAAAATATTTATGACCCCAAACTTTTGAATGGTGGTGTAAAGGACCTCTGTTGTGATTTGTGTCATTTGTCAAGCTGCTGAATACCGAAGAGGTGTTGATATATTCTGATGATCTCATGTTAATGTGGTAATGATTACATTTTGTTCCTACCTATGCAGATGCGAGCAGGTACTGAAGATTGACTGATCCAGAATGAGACCCAGGACAGGACCACCAGAGCACTGGAAGGAACATACGTCTCCAGAATGAAATATAAGATGCTCCTCTTGAGTTTGAAGTGGAAGATCAACTTTGGGTAATTACCTGTTACATTATTAAAGAGAAAGTAAAAACATCAATACAGCACATACAGTCTCCAGTGTGTGTGTGTGTGTGTGTGTGTGTGTACCTGGTATTCCCTACATTATGAGGAACAAATGTCCCCACACAAGTATAGTAATACCAATAAATTTTGACCTTAAAGGGACATTTTTTTGGTCTTTTGGGCTTATCAATTATATAGAATTAAGTTTTTGTAAATCTAAACCTCTTTCTCTCTCTGTGTATGTGTGTGTGTGTGTGTGTGTGTGTGTGTGTCTGTGGACATACCAGTCTCATAAACGGCTTCAGATTCAGAGGTGTAGTGATCTTCAAGGGTGTACTGAGCCAGCTGTAAATGATCAAGACCACTAACTGACTGGTTTCCCCTTGTCCAGTAGAAAACCACATCTTTCACATTATATCCCCCTGTGGAAAACATAATATAAATTGAGGAGACAGTTATCACTACATAATAAGTAATTCCAATGCTGAGAGCTGCTATATTTCCACCAACTTACACTTATACAGCAGTAAGAAAGCATTCAATTACCAGTAATTTTATATGCAATGCTACTAGAGGACTATACTATAATATAGGCATTACCATAACATCAATAATTCTGAACATAGCAGTTCAATAATTTATAAGCTAACCTGAAATGTTAATTCACATGGGTTCTCTGAGGAAAGTTGCTAAATAAGGACTGCAACAGTTACATCCTTGTTAGCCATTTTCTTATCTCTCTCTTTTTTTTAATCAGCTAGACAATTACACTTGTAACAGTTACATTTGCAAAAAGCATATATGAGCCTGAAATGCAAAATAATAAGCCGAATTAAGTATAAATACATATTTTCAGATGCAGAACATAAAAAAATCACTGTATACAGTGTATTCACAATTTGTGAAAATAATCATATTAAAATGTTTTTTGTTAAATACAGTTTTGTCATCTCTTATTTATTTTGTAATGTGTTTTTGTAAAGTCATATAATATAATATATTTAATATAATTAATATAATATAATATAATATAATATAAAGTTACAGTATAATACTGTTTTGATCTGCTATTGTAATGTTAATTTGACTGTTTCATAATGTGATTTTTGGTGAATTGTATTAAAACTAGCTACGATTAGTTTGACACACAAACATCAATCAATTAATCAATCAATAATATAACTCTTAGTAGAGAAAAATACAGAAATATATTGTCCCAGTTTTTTAAAGTGAGACTTTTATATTTTAAACATTGAACTAGGAAATGTCCCCAGTTTCCATTTCAGAAATCTGGTCACCAGGGTTTTTTTTCCCTTATAAACTAAAATACCCTATTTAAAAAATACTCTTCTGGGTTTTAAAACCGCAAAATGAGCTGCTCTATTCTTGCAGCATGTTGTATTATGTTGTAATACATAATGTGCACCTCAAGATGGCACTGTGTCATGCAAAGTTTAGCGTGCAAAGGCGATCTCATAAAAAACTTGCTGCACAGATTAAATATTCCCCCCTATCTAGAGCATAAAACATTGTGAAATATGTTGCCCTGAGTAAATAACTCAAACTGTTTTTTATAGCTTGTGTCGCTAATTTAACTTTATTTATATGTCCTACTGAAAATACCAGCATGCACAACTAAGAATTAACGTGCTGGTCCAGGCTGCTTTATGCTTTTATGTTTTCGTGATGTCTACAGTAGCTGGCTCATTCATCTCTCGCTGCATATTGTGTGAGTAATCCATCTAATATTGCCAAAAAAGCACATACAGCAGTCTTTCTGTTAAAGTAGAAGCCAGGTAGAGATGCCAGCATCCAAAGCACACCATATGCTGGTGACCAGCCATACTTGTCTTTTCAGCAGGGTAATGTCCATTCAACTGGCCAAAATCATCAAGTGGATGTAACACCAGCTGACAAAGTAAACCTTGAAATATTTTGAATGACTGCTGCCCTTAACTATCTTACAGTGGCTTCAGAATCAATGCAACATATCAACATAATGCTCATGTGTATAAATAATATAAAACCTCTTTAATATTCATACATGCCTAGCCAAACACTCACACAGCAGTCTTAGGTGAGTGAGCATACGGAAGATCTTGAATGCAGATTCATTTTTTACAATTTAAGGGACATTTATGGTGTGTACACCTGGTGCATCTATCATTAGTGAAATGAATATTTCACATGTACTACACAAATTTAGAAAAAGGCTTGAAACATGCATGTATCTTAAAGGGTTTCACTAATTGGGTCTCATTCACGTTTATTTGTGAGTAAAACATGTAAAATGATAAAAGAAAAAAATCATTATATCACAATAATTACAGGAATAAATTATATTTTAAAATATATAAAAAATGAGAATTGTTATTTTAAATTGTAATAATATATTTTTTATATTTTCTAATAATACTATTCAAAGGTTTTTTTTTTCATTATCATTTTACACGTTTTATTCGCAAATAAATGTGAATGAGACCCAATTAGTGAATTATTGGTGTTTTTCAAGGTGACCTTATATTGCTTCTAGTCTCTTCCTGAATCTGCAGTACAGAATGCTATATTCCGTCCAAAGTGTGATTTAGCACACATATGCTGTGTGGCAGGCCAACGTGATCTCATGATAATTCGTATGTATTTTACGTAACATGTGGTGGCAGAGGGTCTTAACCCTTTAAGAAACATGCATGTTTCAAGCCTTTTTCTAAATTTGTGTAGTACATGTGAAATATTCATTTCACTAATGATAGATGCTCCAGGTGTACACACCATAAATATCCCTTAAGTTGTAAAATAATTAATCTGCATGCCGTATGCTCCCTAGCCTAAGACTGCTGTGTGAGTGTTTGGCTTGTCATGTATGAATATTAAAGAGGTTTTATATTATTTATACACATGAGCATTATGCTAATATGTTGCATTGATTCTGAAGCCACTGTAAGATATTTAAGGCAGCAGTCATTCAAAATATTTCAAGGTTTACTTTGTCAGCTGGTGTTACATCCGCTTGATGATTTTGATATATTTTTTATATTATAAACGAATAAAAAAATCTAAATCAAATTAACTTTATGAAAGATAGAATTTTAAGCATGTTATAAATTATAAATATATTTTGAACTCTGCAATGAGTCTTTCATATTTCAGAATAAAACTAAATATGCGTTACAAGATGGTGCATTTATCTGATATGGTTATGCATAAAAATGCAGTCATGTGTAGCCTAGGCCTATATAAATGTTACATTTTGTGACCACTTAAGCAATTACTAGTGAAAAACCGACAGGGTTGTAAATTCTTTACAATCTGTCTATAGAAATATCATATTATTTGAGACCTACAGCTTTCGAGTTGAAGGGTGCACGTCTGTCTGTCCATGGGATATTTGGTTAGATCCATACTGCAGGCCACCGTTGTGGTAATTCTAGAGAAACAGAGAGAAAAAAAAAGAGTGACGTACATGAGAGAATGTTGTTGCTTATATAACACTAGAAATCAGCTCACTGTCTGTGGATGCTACTTTCAAGCTTAATTTTTGGTGCCAGCTGCCCATCTGTACACAAGCTTTGAGTCCCTTACTGCCGCCTCTATTCTTACCCTGTTTTCTGCCATTGTGAACTCTTCCACTGGCCCATAACTATCCCTGCCTCTTTCTAGTTGTCCTCTCATGCCCTTATCCCTCCATCAATTCTCCAGTCAGTCCTTCAACAGTAAACCCTGTCCTCAACCATCTTCTTTCATAAGACCCCAGTAGCATCTGACTGTAGAACAGATCCGGTGAATGACACCTCACCTCAGGGCATACAGCACGGTTCCGTTGGGGAATATCCGGATCAGTCTGTTTTCGACAGTGATGTCATGCAGGAAGGATTTCTTGGAATCCACAATGAATGTATCAGGGACCCAAAGGAGCTCTGCAAGTCTCCCATCCAGACTCAAGCTCTTATTGCCATCAAAACACAAGCGTTCGTCTGTCCAGCGCTGACGAAGAAAGATGGTGGCTGTGTAATCCTGGGGAGGTTGAACAGAGATGCTCATTTCAGATATGTGCACCACAAGCTTAGATTTACATTATATATTCAGCTCTTATACAACTCTGTCCAAAGATCAAAGAGGCTCTTTGAAATACGGGCCAATGATGTGACACTTTTTTTTCTATTGAGATAAGAAAAAAATGCAATTTATACAGACAATGACTTGAACACATCTCTTGTCAATTTCTGAATTACTATTAATTTTGAAGTTTTTGTAGGGATTAAAGTCCAAAATTGGTGTATATTATATTATATTATATAACATATATGTATGGATTAAACATGTATTTAGAAAATCGATAAGATTCATTTTATACATGTGTATATACATTATATATGTATAAAATATATAGAAACAACATGAATAATTAAATGACATTTCTAATAACTTGGCACTTACATTATGAATGATATACATATATTTCTAAATAAAAATTTCTGCTTTTTATTACCTCAGATACAAATGAAGAATTTGACACTGACCCCATGCTTTCATTATTAGTTGTATGAAGAAAACATGTACAGAAAAATGTAGAATATTTTACGATAGCTTAGTAATTTAGAAATAATATTTAGATGCTTGTGGTTTGTAAGATACCATGTTGATTTCTGATATGGTGTCTATGCTGGCGATATCCAGACTCATTCCTACAGTAACAGGCCCATCTGAAGAAAAAAAAAAAAACACAACGGCACGCACTGCATTCACTACAGTGCGACAACACTGCTCACAGAGAAAGACAGCAGAAAAAGGTACTTAATTTACATGTGTTACAAGAGTGGACTGCATCAACTCAAGCCCGGAACGTTTCCACTGAGTTTACATTTGTTTTAATTGCAGTTGATGATGATGATAGGATTTTAAGAGAAGATAAAAATCCACTTATGCAACATAATAGTTTGTGTAAATGTAAAAGCTTTGATCGTCATACTGCCAAATAATGGCCTAAGGTACTTGTTGTATCCCTTCATCAGTTTCTGAATGGTGGGAGGCAAGATCTCCTCTGTGCTGCTGACAGAGCCATCCATGCTCCTGTAAAAACAGCAGAACACAAAAAACACACAAATACACACACATTAAGCACTGCGCTATTCCACAAGTCAGTGCAGAAAAGCAATGTTACTTCCACCGAGCCAGGGCATGTTTTGGACTTAATTGCCGATAACTTATGGCCTAGATTTGAAACACTGTGTATTTTTAGATTTCATCTTTTCTCTCATTAAAGCACTGCTGCTGACTGTGGCGTGTGCGATTTGAACATCCTCAGTGATGGTAGAAGCGACTGTGTTCTTTCCCGCAGAGCAAAGTCTCTGTTTCTACAGTGTAGAAGGCCCATGAGTTTCAGATATTATTCAGCTTCAGGGTAACAACCCTACAAAGCACAGCAGCACATGTGGGAAATACTTCAAGAGACGTCTTAGGGTGGAAAAAACCTGCTTGGTTGACACTACACAATACCCTCACGAATATTCTAGAATAAACAGAAACAAGTATTGTGGGCCAAGCACAGCAGGAGGACAGAGGTACACATGGATTTGTACTGCTTCTCAATGCAGCAGATCTCTTCCGTCCCTTCAGTAGCTCTCTCAGACATCGCCATACCCAGAATATTCTTCTTCTATAATTGCATACAGTCTGAGACCACATTGCAAATCCAAAAAGGACATAAACAGAAGCTTTAAGGAGTTACAATGAAACAATTAAAACAAAGAATAAAGCATAAAACATTCTGATGTAAAATTATTAGGAAATATTTAAAATTCTGCATTATTTTTAGGTCTCTAATCAAAGTAGATTTGCAATATTGATCAAGTGACTGATTTATCCAATGTTTTTGCTTTCATTTAATCTCAAGATGCTCTTTGGATCTTTCTCAAATTATACTGGAACACATCGTCATCAGATTTGACACAAAAGTTCATGCAACTCAAGTGCTGCGGTCATTAAAATATAAAATGGACAAATCAAATGTTAAGACAGTATGAAATTCATGTTAATTTTGCTCACAATATATACTGTTCAAGAGTGTGTGGTCAGTATGTTTTATTTTTTTTTAAATGAATACTTTTTTCAGTAGAAATGGATTAAATTGATAAAAAAGTGACAGTAAAGATGTTTATAATGGTACAAAAGATTTCTATTTCAAATAAATTATGTTTTTTTAATTTTTTTAAAAGGTATCCATGTTTCCACAAAAATATTAAGCAGCACAGCTGTTTTTAACATTGATATGAAATTCATGTTAATTTTGCTCACAATATATACTGTTCAAGAGTGTGTGGTCAGTATGTTTTTTTTTTTTTTAAATGAATACTTTTTTCAGTAGAAATGGATTAAATTGATAAAAAGTGACAGTAAAGATGTTTATAATGGTACAAAAGATTTCTATTTCAAATAAATTATGTTTTTTTAATTTTTTAAAAAGGTATCCATGTTTCCACAAAAATATTAAGCAGCACAGCTGTTTTTAACATTGATAAGAATAAGAAAAAAGTTAGAAATAAGATAATAATAAAAAATAATAAGTTTCAGCTTATTAGAATGAAGGATCATGTGACATTGAAGACTGGAGTAATTGCTGCTGAAAATCAAATTTATCAAAATAATGCAGCCATAGTGAGCATAAGAGTAATATATTTTTCTTTCAAAAACATTATTATTGACTTAAATCTATAATTATAATAACATTTTCTAATTCCAAAATCAGGTTTGCCTCAAATAGAAACACTCATCTGAAACTTTCATATTCACCTGTATCCAGGTATGAGACATTTTTTTCTGACATTTTTATCCATATGATGTACAGAATTATGCATGCTAAAATGCACACACATATTTGTATCAAGAAAAAAGACAGAGAACGACTGGGAAAGATCAAAAGAAAGGAAATGAGACAGATGGTGAGAGAGTGTGAGAGAGACACAGAGAGTTTGGAAGACAGACGGAGAGCTCTAGGTCATTGACATGATCGCTCTATTATTACTCTCATTAAACTGTTACTAAAATCTAAAAAAATAATTCAATAAAACAAGAAGTGAACCATGCAGGTCACTGCCTCTACATTACCCCCTATAAACAAAGGCTGTTGGAAAACATTTTTCTCCTCAGACACATCTGATCATGTTCTGCATCACTGCAAACTTGGTACTTTCTACATGATGTATAGCTGGAAAGCACAGCTAGTGTTTCAGAATGTCTGTTTTTCAGGATGCTTTTCTAGATGAAGTCTGACTCCACATGCCTCCCATGATAAAGCTGAAGGGTGCAATTTTTTGATGTTACAATATGTTCTACTATCTCAGCTTAATAAGCATAGACAGCTAAAAGCAAGCCATTTGTAGGTTGTTTTCGTAACACTTTCTCTGAGGTGTAGCCATTGCTCTGTTTGTTTGAGCATCCCAACACAGCAACATTGGCTCAACCAATAATGTGACTTTGGGGGCAGGATCTGACAGTCTGACCAATGGCAAACAGACATAATTTTTGAAATTCTTTTTGGTGACACCAGTAGCACAGAAATTACACACTTCAGCTTTAATCATCCATGATAGTCAGGAAAACAGGACAGGGTCTTTACCTTTGGAGGCTCAATAATCCTGTAACTAAAGAACAATTTAGTATTCTGTCATGCAAGGAAAACAAGTAATGTGGGTTAAATAAGAAATAGCCATATCATCAAATCAATGCCATTTGTGTTGTTTTATCTTATCACACAAGCTGTGTATTTTAAATGTTAAAAAAACACATCTTCTGAATGAAAATAAACAAAGTGATTATATGCCAGGCTTGTCTATTTAGTAAGATTAGACATTTTAGCGTTAAAAGGCAACCCTTTGTTTGCTGCCCCCTTCAGGCTGAAGTCCAGTCATGTGTGAGGGAATGCTGGGTTACTGGTCTGTGAAAGCTGGGTAGACCGTTTTTCTCTGCTGAATGTGGCAGTTGATAAGCATCCATCATACTCTTATAGGCATCTAACATTATATTGATACATTTGATACAACATGCTTTGACTCTTTATGTGAAATATGTAATGGAGATGTGTCTGCAAACGATTTTACTTCGATGTCCAAACAAATCGCTCTTTTGAATAATATCTTTTAATGAACAGATTGAACCATTTTACTGGATTTAATGAACAGGTTGAATGTAGTTCACTGAATCGGACTGAATGCAGTTCACAAGTTAATTGAGTCAGTCACTACTCTCTCTCACAATGATCTGTGATAACAGTTCACAGACTCAGAGAAACAAGAGCCATTTCTTTCTGAAGTATTACTACAAACGATACAAGTAAAACTAGTGGAAATATGTTTTACGAGTTGGTTTTAATAACTAGCATTAGGATTTATTAAGACTGGGATTTTTTTTTAGCCAACTGATATATAAACAAGTTTTAGTATTGTTTAATATAAATGCATTAAACTAAATCTAAAACAAATGGCATCTACATTTATTTTAATTTCTGCAAAATATGAAGGAGACACATGAAATTACAATAAACACAATTAATAAATCTTAATAAAAAAAAACACACACACATAATAATTGGCAGCAAGTGTCTATACAAGTATGGCTTTGCAGGAAATAAGCCATGACGGGGTGTTCAGGAACCAGGACCAGGACGGAATTTGTATTTTGAACTGATTCTTTAGAACTAAATGTTTAAATTACATCTAGATATAAATAAAACCTTTAAAAAATCCTCTATACGTTTTCTTTCTTAGTTCTGAACCAACATTGAGACTAAATCCAGCCTGTGTCTCTGGTGTTTAGGCTGACTGACGTGTTGTGTATGGAGGTAGAGCACTCCTAGCAGGACTGTCTCCCCAGCAGTTTCTGCTTTGGTCCACAGAGACAGTTTCTCAAGCTTGTATCAACTCCATCTGCCCGTCTACACACATCAGTGGTCATATGAGATATGAGCCCCAACATCGCAAACTCTCTCTTTGAGAGTATCTGGGAGACCTTGCCCAGCACTGAAATATTAAACAACCCCAGAAAGATTGTGCAGAAAATAATTTAAGTTTGTATGTTTTTAAACTGATAGAAAACAGACTGAAACAGCAATAAAACAAATAAACAAATGAATGAATAAATAAAAAATAAATAAGCACGCTTGCCGGGCAATTTGTTTTCTGAAACTAGTGAGTTCAGAGTGATGATGTCCGAATTACTTTCACCACTCTGATCTCCTCATGTGGCTTGGATCTAGTCTGGTTTACCCAGAAGCATATGTCAAAGAAATGCTTAGTGTATGCTTAGTGTACTGCGAGTTCATGCATTAAATATGGCTTTTAAAATAGATCATTCAGCTGTGTCTCTCATCTACAAAACAGATCTCTGCCAACTGACCTATACAATAAAACTTTAATCATGGGGAGTTTTCGTTGAAATAACTTTTAGAAGGGTCATATTATAAATGGTTTTCTCTGAGGTCCAATTTGAATGTTAATAAGTGCCCATTTCAACCTCTCCCTGAATCTTGAAATTAAACAGGCATTTGAAATGACAAACACCCCTTTTCTTCGCCAAATCCTAAACTCTCCAACATTATTGCCATATCCGCTTATTATAAGCGACTTTTTTTCATCAGTAACAAATTTGGGCAGTGGCAGATTGCATTTTATAGGCTTATTTCCAAAATACACATGGGTATTTGAGAGAGGAAAGAAAGAGAGGCTCATTGAAAAGTCATTGACTGTTTCACTGTCAGTGACTGGGTTGATATATGCGAAACATTTTAATTATTTTTGTAAATATTAAATGCAGTTTTTTATGCACGTTATCCCAGCTAACAAGAAACATTCTCAGCTAAAGGCTGGGGCTTTTGGCAAGGTTCTCTCAAAGTATGAGCAAACGTCCTTCCAGTAATGTTAACGGTTGTTCACAGTTATCTGGTTTTTACTGCTGTTCTTAAATGTTAGCACAAAAATGTTAGTTATACATTGTCTATGGAACGTTTTATTTCTGAAAACTTTTAGCTGGACGTTCACCTAATGTTATTTACTTGTTTCAGAATGTTAAGAGAGCATTCAAAATTAACATTCCCATAATGACATAGATTATCCCATGTCCCAAATTACATAGATATCACACATAATCACAGCAAAAAATTGTGAATCGGACTGAATGCAGTTCACAAGTTAATTGAGTCAGTCACTACTCTCTCTCACAATGATCTGTGATAACAGTTCACAGACTCAGAGAAACAAGAGCCATTTCTGCAAAAAATGGTCCTGACCAGGTCCTACATCTTCCCATCAAATTTCAAAGGGCAGGCCAGAATAACAGCATCGATGATGAGATACATATCTCATTAAATGGAATCTGCCTGAACTCTCATTGAACATGGCTGAGTGGTGCCTGTTCCAGTAAATCAACTTGCCTTGTCTCTACACTGTCACCTAATCGTGTTATCAGCTAAAGGCTGGGGCTTTTGGCAAGGTTCTCTCAAAGTATGAGCAAACGTCCTTCCAGTAATGTTAACGGTTGTTCACAGTTATCTGGTTTTTACTGCTGTTCTTAAATGTTAGCACAAAAATGTTAGTTATACATTGTCTATGGAACGTTTTATTTCTGAAAACTTTTAGCTGGACGTTCACCTAATGTTATTTACTTGTTTCAGAATGTTAAGAGAGCATTCAAAATTAACATTCCCATAATGACATAGATTATCCCATGTCCCAAATTACATAGATATCACACATAATCACAGCAAAAAATTGTGGTTGTTAGGTGTTGCAAATAACTAATTTGCATGACATCAGTGGGTCAAATTTCTAATCACCTAACAGGCTTCATCAGCATATAAACATGAATGTCGATGTGTTGATGCATTCAATCCAAGTTGCATAAATATAGAATGAGTTGTTTTTGCAGCTAGGTTTCAAAAAATGCTCTTTTTGGCTGGAAAGTGAGTTTTGAGTTCTGAAAGTTACAGTATGATTTCATAGTACCACAAGCTCTTTTATCTCAAAAGATCAAGGAACATTTTTTATGACATGGCCCCTTTAAAATCCACCTAAACAATATTGGGTCTATATAGACCTGAAACCAGCCGTTTCAGATTTCAAACAACAAAAACATTAGTCCCTCTGCAAGATTAGGCCTTCAATAGCGCATCCTTATCTTCATAAGCTAAGCTCTAAGAACCCAAAGAGGAGGGATGGCTCTTGAAGAGGAGGTATGGCTCTTGTTGTTGTGGTTTGTTATGTGATGGAAGCTGAATTCCTGGCCAAACTATATGTGCACCCACTAAAGTCTCCCTGTTTGCCAGGAAGAGAGACTGGAGATTGGAGGGGAAAGGAGGACAGGAAGGGGGTGGGGGAAAGCAGATGGTGAGGTGAATTGATGTTGGCACACTTCCTCAACACCCCCCTTTGATCTTTTGCGTCGTCCTGACCAGGTCCTACATCTTCCCATCAAATTTCAAAGGGCAGGCCAGAATACCAGCATCGATGATGAGATACATATCTCATTAAATGGAATCTGCCTGAACTCTCATTGAACATGGCTGAGTGGTGGCCGTTCCAGTAAATCAACTTGCCTTGTCTCTACACTGTCACCTAATCGTGTTAGCATTGCAGCTACTGTACCGCTGCATGGAAAGATAAGCTCAAACAGGCAAAACAGTGAGGATACACGATACAAGCGCTGTTATTTCCATCTGTAACCCATACATTGACTCAGACGGTCTCATTCAGGCTCACCCAAAAGTCTACAAAGATTAGCTATAATTCCATCCTTCCTATAGCTACACCTTTCACCAAGCCCACATAGCCTAATCTGGTGTGAATGGATACTTAAGGCATATAGTCTTTTATTTGCTGCCAAAAGAGTAAAACCAAAATTATACCCGGCTTGTCATCTCGGCAAAGACGTCACTCCGAAAGCTTATCACCCAGGAGAACTTGTTGACAAAAATGGGTTTTCCGCCTCGGCTTTCCTATGTGCGTTGAGAAATGCTGTGTTTATCAACTTTACAAAGTCACTACTGAAGTGAATTCACATCCTACACTCTACAAGTTTTTGAGACAAAGAACTTAAGGGGGAATGACACAAAAGCAATAAACAGTGTAGGATGCAGTCATATTCAGCTAGCCATATGGCAGTAATGAGTGTAGGAATAGCAAAAGTGAGTTATTAATAAGCCACCAGGAGTTTCTTACCTGCTGATGAAAAGGACGAGGAGCAAAGAGCCCACAGAGCTACACAAATGCATGGCTGCTTGAGCGTTATGCGTCTGACTGAGAAATGAGAGACAAAGAATGGAGAGATTATGTAGAGATTCAACAGATTTGTACACAGAGATTAAGCATTACTGATAAATTTCACAGTTCAACATTTTAACTTGATGAGCTTGGCAAAATTAGGGCAGGTTTTCTACATCCACCTTAAGTGTGTCTAGATACTGTTTAGTGACAAAAATATACTACTTACTCAAGTTTTGGCTTGCGTAATAAGGCGATAAACGCGATCAACTTTGAGCTAACCAATGAATATATGGAAAAACAATGTGAAATTGCTAATTTAAATCATTTAAAATACTTATTATTTGTGAAACATTTGTCTTCTGAAATCATTAACTTCAGACCTGTACATATAAATTTAACCATTGAATATATGCACTCTGATGCATAATCCCAGAGCATGGAGTGAAATAATCCCTTAAAAATGTTTTAACATTGGAATACAGTTCACTCTCACAACAGATATTCTGATGGTGACATAAAGCTCAACAGAAACTGTGCATTTTTTCCAAGGAATTATGTAAAACCACTTTAGCTATGTGGTTGCCAACTACACAAAGATGACAAGATACAACAGTATAAGTAGTATTTAGGTTTTAAAATTATTCTCAATCCCCTCATTCTTGAATACTATTTATTTGGCTCTGAGCTTTTCAGCTTTTCTTGTAAATAACATAGCTTTTATCTGGCCCTATATTTCAGAGCTACTTTTTATCTTCTTGATGTCTATTTTGAGCCTTGATGGCAAAAAATAGTCTGTGATTTTTTGCTCAGTCTTCCAGCACCATTGCAATCTGTGTGCAGCTGTGACGATAAGTTTGAGACAACAGACGTCTGCCCTGAAGCCTGTGTTCATAAATACACAATGTGCAGGAAGAAGCAAAAATGCTTAAATTCTGGTTTGCATGGATAGTGCTATTCAAAGCAGTCATGGTATCTCTTGATATCATGGTATTATGTAGACATGGCCAAACAAACACAAAACTGTCATATTGTTAACATGAAAAATCTAATACAATATTTTTTTACACAGACCATTACAAAAACACACTAAGATGATATGAATGCTCTTCCATTCTGCCTGTCAGTGCTATTAAATCCAGGTTGCTCCACATACAGCAAAGATCTCTAAGATCAGAACATTTAATTTAATTATTTATTATTTTTAACACTCCTGTCTCTTTTCTACTCATCAGCTCTTCATGATGGATTGTGATGGAGGTGGGTAGCAGAATAAGAACCCCTGTTCCTGACAATGGTAAAGCATGTTACCATAAGATCATATTTCTGGCTGTCAAACTGAGGTAAAAATTACAGAAAACGTCTTAAAGGGATAGTTTACCTCCAAATAATGTCATTCCAAAACTGAATGACTTACTTTCTTCTGTGGAACACAAAATAGGTTTTTTGAAAACCATTTAGAATTTTTTTAATAGAAGTCGATGGGGTCTAAACAGATGAAACACTCTTGATGATGATAAGATGGTGATGATACATCTATATCATCATCATCGTATCATCATCAAGAGTGTTTCATCTGTGTAGACCCCATCAACTTCTATAAAAAAAAAACAATTCTAAACGGTTTTCAGAAAAACCTATTTTGTGTTCCACAGAAGAAAGAAAGTCATTCAGTTTTGGAATTACATTATTTGGAGGTAAACTCCAAACCTCTTTTTAAAAAAACTCTTAAAATATCTTCTTTTATATTCCACAGAAGAAAGAAATTCAGGTTTGGAACATCATTAGGATGAATAAATGATGACAGAATTATTTTTAGGGGAAATATCCCTTTAATGTTTGAAAGCGCAAGTTGACACATAATTACTTGGAGAAAATCTTGATGTCTCCTGACTTATCTGTACCTGAACACATGAAAAGTGCAGTCTTCCCACACACATATTCTCTGCTCTCTGTTGCGAAAGCTGTTCTCTTCACTCTTGTTCCTACCCTAGTGGTTTGTGAGTCAGTAGCTGCTCGAAGGATCCTGATCTTAAGACTGAGGTGTCACTCATTTAGAGTGACAGATGACATCTCCCATGAGGTCCGGACCTTGATAGGAAGGACCCCACGGGAAGGGTACACTGGACTTGTTTAGCAACCTTCCCAGGAAACCCAAAAGCCCTGAAGCTAGGAATGTTGTGGTGGTGGGTATTGTGTCTCCAGTGCAAGTGTTCTGCTCTCTTGACTTTCTCATCCAATATACCCTACCATTCAATCGTTTAGGATCAGTACGTTTTTTTAAATGTTTTGAGTCTCTTAAAAAAGGTTTCTTGCAACTCAGAATTCTGGGGGGAAATGCATAATTTTAAGATATAAACTCTGAAACTTTCCAAGTTTACATCTCGCAATCTTGCCTTTTTTCTCCGAATTCTGAGTTTATATCTCGCAATTCTGTTTTTTTTTTTCAATTCAGACTTTTTCTTGCAATTATGAATTTATATTTCACAATATAGATTTTTTGCTAAGAATTCTGAGTTAACAGTATATCTTATCATTCTGACTTTATATCTTAACAGTCTTAATTATGAGATAAAACGTCACTATTACCTTTTTTATTTTTAATGCCATTGCTGAATCAAGCTTCCATACACTTCGCAATGCTGGGGAAAAAACGCAACTGCTTTCTATTTGTAATTATTTTAAAATGAAATTTATTCCTGTGATGCCAAAGCTGAATTGTCAACAATCATTTCTCCAGTCTTCAATGTCACATAATCCTTCATAAATCATTCTATGCGGATTTCGTGCACAAGAATCATTGCTTGTTATTATCAATTCTGAAAACAGTATTTTGTATTTAATATTTTACTGAAAGCTGCTTTTCTTTTAAACTGTGCCTCAGTTATTTCTAGGATTCTTTAAAGAACAGAAAGTTCAAAAGAACAGCATTTGTTTAAAATATAAATCTTCTATAACATTAAAATATCCTTACTGTCACTTTTGACCATTTTAATTGCCTTATTTTTGCTGAATAAACGTATTTTTTCTGTCTATCGTATCTTAATATCCCCTTTTCACTTTTGAACGGTAGTATAATTAGGAGACCTGATGGCTGGTCTGACAGTGCTAAACTACATCCATCTACAAAGCAAAGAGCCTCAGCTATTTTCTTTACTGCACACCTTCTTGCTATATTGACTTCAAACACTAGATATCTCAGGCGAGAATATAGGTCAGTGAATGATTGATTTCTGTATCTCACAACGGCAAGGTCCAATTACTGTTCTTTGACTAACTTAAAAATATCTCCACGAGAACCTTCTGAATTAATCATGAAGCAAAACAGTAGAATAACGCGAACCATTTTACTTTTTAAAGCCTTTCTTGGCATTATAATTTACTGAAAAAATCTGTTTATTTTTTTTGCTGTTTATTTGTGTGTATGATGTAACATGGAAAACATCTCATCTCATCAGATTATTGTAAATAATAAAATATGGATGTGGAAGAGAGAGAGTTTATGTAGCCTACAGCGTAAATATTATCATTCTGCATTTGACAGAGATTATCTGGACATCTCATGGCACCCAAGATTAACAGCTTTCGACACAACTGATCATTTACCAGCTAACAGAGAACATGAGACATGCTGATTTGAAAACCAATGGACAGCTTAGCCTTAAACCCTCAGCTAATCACAAGATGGAAATCTGATGGAAAGATGGAAAAATAAGTTTCTCATAGTTTTTCAAGCCACAGTCTATAGTAAAAGATAGCAACAAACAGTGATTGCTATCAATAAATCTTCATGTCACTTGAGAAGGTCAATATAATCTCAAGTGAAGGGCCTTAAAGGCACAATATGTAAGATTTGTTTATTAAAATATCCAAAAACCACTAGAACAGTTTTATATATTTTGCTGACTTGTGTACTTACATTATCCCAAATGTTTCGAAGAATGTTTAAATCCAGAGAAATAAGAAATTGTAACTAGTGACACGGACCATTTCCATAGTGTCATTGTGTCGCCTGCCAATGATGTCATACATCCTCGATTTCCGGTTTTGTTTTGTAGAAAACATGGAAACACCAAAGAAGCTTTAATATGCTATGCATTTTATTAGACAGGTGACCGCACAGAGTAGCATTATAACAGAACGTTCAAATGTATCTAGTATGATAAAACAGCGCTGCTTACTTCCGCTGCTTTCCGGAAGGAGCGGAAGCGGTCGACTGTGGCATAATAAAAGCTCCGCTGCTTTCGAGCCGTGTGTCACGCTCGTTCAGCGGCCTCGTTTCGCTTCGACGGCTTTCCGCCTCACTCTGCTTCATACTACGACGTTAATAAATCTTTAATACATTAGCTCATCCATGAACATGATTTCTGCCCGAGTCCCATCGGATTGCATCGGCTGTGGGGATGAAGACGACAACTCCCATGATTCCACACTCAGTCACGGCGTCATCTAACTACACCTTTGTTTCTTTGTTTGTTTTGAATACGCGCCCTCCAGTGACAAAAAATTACATAGTGTGCCTTTAATGTAACTCTATGCCAACTCATTCAGACACAGTATTCGTTCCAGTGCACATCACTTTTGGATGTCGATAACTCATATGTGCATAGCAGGGTAATTTTTTTAATTTTTTATTTTTTTTACTACAAAGCAATCTTCTAATGAAATTAAGCAATGAGGCCTGTGACACAGGGCAGAAAATATGGAATTAAGTGTCTTAAGCAAGCATTAATATTAATAATAGTTTGACAGTTCAAAATGAAGCTGATATGATTATCATGATGATTATTCACTGTAATGGTGAGTCTAAGTGCAAGCAAAACAGACATATGTGATTTCACTTATAATGCTCCCATAATGGACATTTAATGCAATCTTAAGTAATTTTCACACACACACACACACACACACATTCACACATGTGTGTGTATGTGTGTGTTATATACACTGAACAAAATTATAAACACAACACTTTTGTTTTTGCCCCCATTTTTCATGAAACACACACACACACATCACACACAAACTAATTTTTACATAGCTATCATTCATAGCTATAAAGCATTATTATGGATTGATATTTTATCATTTATGACAGGTTTTAAACTGTTTAGCGTCGTCTAATTAAACAGTTTTCAAAATCAAGTGATTTTTAAACAACAAACACTGTTTCGTAAACGATATGTTAAATATAACCCTGCAATCCATCGTACAGTCCCGACATTGCATGTTTTCATACATCAAAATATTTCATTCAAATTCATAAACGTATGACATATGACTCACTGCGTACTTACATTTAAAGCCGCGCAATCGCTTGCATTTCTCAAACGCTTAGAATATCGAATCACTCATCTACATATGTTGTATCTGTTGTAAATCCGAGCCATTTAGTTCTGTGAAAAGAAAGACGTGACTTTCAGCGGTTTTTCCAGGCGCTGGAATCCGTCAGTGATGCGCAACTACTCCACAGCAGTCTGTCTAAACTACTGGTTGCATCCCAGACACATTCTGCGCTGTGCTCATAAGAGAAGAACCTATCAGTGATGATTCAATGGTGATTGGAAGGAACAGGCTTGGAAAGTGGCACATCTCACATGTTTTGAAAATATAGCCTACATTGAATCACAGTGGCATGCAATCATCACATAGGCACATCATACTACTAATCTCCATAGGCTATTTATGCCACATGTAAGCAAACCCAATCTCTTTTTTTATATGACATGTCACTTTGACCAAGAGGTTATTTCCTTTGAGGCATGAAATTGTATTTTCACATGCTCGCCCACTTACTTCTGGCAAATAAGAAATGTTTGACATTGCATCATGCATAGATTATACCAGAGCACTCTAGGGAATAATGTGGTATCAAGTACAGAAATGCATTCGCTTCTTCAAGCAGGTTGTTAGAGGCTGGATTCTGCAATTTCGGGGGAAGTTCCAGTTCCAGCACCCACGGAACTGGCAGGTCTTCATAATAAACCCGCTTACTGCTTCTCTCCAACATTTAACTGCCAACAGGCACATAGATCTAATTGTAAGAGATTCATTTTGAAACTGATGGATGTTTTCTTGGCATATTTCAGAGCTGAAAATGTGTGTAGATCATTGTATGTTTGGCTGTAGGCTATTGAAGTTTTGAGAAGGTAAGTTAACTAAAAAAAAAAAAATCCCAGAACTTATTTGTGGTTGAAAACAGCATGTATTCTCTGATTTATCTTCATCAAGCACCTGCAAGTCCATTGGTGCCAAAGCTAATTGACTGCATATCCATGCACATCAGCATGTTGCCTGTCAGATCAAACATTACACAAGATGCATTCAAATAGGTTCCTCCCACAATGCTGCAGAATAAAAAATGTTTCAGGGTTGCATGCCAAACGCAATGCTGTTCCTGTCCAAAAAGTTCTCTGCTCGCTCATGCAAATATAGACAGTGAAGGCTTCCTGCAACACTCCCACTGAAGACATTTAAATATGTCCTTTAGTGTATCACCCCATGAGAACAGAACAGAGAATTGTGAACTTATAATAAGGGATTCAAATCATTATTCAGTATGAAGCATGACTTGGGACAAAAACAACACTACATTAAAACAGACAAGACATTAATTGTGTAAATTTAATGGGTGGCAAAATAAACAAAGCCAACTGCTCTGACACATTATCATACCAAACAAAATTCACAATCTTATCTATAACGGAGAATTCATGCAGAAAAATTAGGTCATACTATGTTGAATATATTATATTATATTATATTATATTATATTATATTATATTATATTAAACTGACTAATCACAGGAATTCAATTACTGTTTTATTTGTATTTCTTGAAATAACCTCTAACAAATCCATACGTATAATAATCTGGATGCTGCCAGTGTTTTGAACCAAGTCACATAGAAAAATGGGTTTGCACAGTGCTTGATATGCTGTTTACGCTGCTGATCTAAGCAGTGACTGGACAGCAAAGACCATACTCAGACTGCTCACTGCTTTTTGAGTTTTAATTGCCTGCAAGTAGTCCACTGGGACAGTTCCTCATTTTGTTTGATAAATCTTTAATTGTAGGCCTTCTGTTAAGTTGAACCTGGGCCTAATTATAACTAATTATAGCAAGTATGAATAATTTATTTAACATTTGATGCACTTATATAAAACATGAAATTATTCAAGTACTGTTTTACTGTTGTTTCAGTGATTGCACTTGAATTGCACACATTTTTAAAATAATTTAGCTGAAGAAAAAGTTAAAGGGCAAAAAGTACCTATTTTAAATAGCCTAAAATATGCTGATTGTTTAGCTTGTGCAAGAGATGAGGTCATTTCCTGTGAAGACACATAACAGATGGCAAACGATGAGCCGTAGTAAAATAAGTGGGGTGCAACTGTAATAGCAGAAAGAAACTGAGGCAACAACTGCATGAATTATTAACTGTCCCTGCTTGAGACCTGTCAAGAAGAGAGTGAAAGAAGGGAGAGGAGGGAGAGAGTTGACGTTTAAAACTCTGCCCAGGTTGGCTAACATTGCTCGATCAACACCTACAGCACTCTCTTAATGCCATCATCTCGACAAGGCAAGACCGGTCTCTAACATTGTAAGCTCACATGAGGCTCGAAAGTAAGCTGTCAGGCACTTTGCAATCTAGTGCCGCCCACTCTCGTCCTGGCAGCTTCTTGGAAAGCCTGGAGTCCATGCCATGCACTTGATGTCGCACCACTCTCTTGACAAAATGTCAGCGGCATCCCTGTTGCTGTCTGTCTGCTCGAACCACACCTGGCAGTTTCCTTCATTGTGGGGGACAGGAGTTCCAGTGAAGGTTGAAGTTTTGGAGCTCGAAGCCCGTGGCTGAGCGGATAGACTGCGGAGAGCGAGAGCACCATGTGGTAAAGCCTCAAGCCCAATTCTGACATGTGTAGGGTAAAAAAACTCAGGACTTACATAAGGATATGACAGAGCGAGGGCTCTCGCTTGGGCTTCTGAATAATATGAATCAGGAGAGGGCAGGAGGTTTCAGGAGAGTCTGGTGCTGGCATTGCTGTCGACTGGCAGCATTGCCCTGAGTGTCGAGCTGTGTGCCACCCACCACCACCGCAGCGCCCGATGACAGCATGCACTAACCCTGCCTCAGTCCCTGGCCAGCTCCCAGGAGCGATGAGCTTATGAAGCGGTTTACATACAACGCTACACTGGCTCCACAAATACTTCACAACAACCAGCTCACTGCAAAAGGGAAACTGATGTGATATGATGTCAGGATCGATGCTTGGAAATGTTTCTCCTCATTCTGTCATTTCATGGCGAGGAACAATGTCTCAAAAGCAGGGGTGGGGGTGTATAGTTCAGCATAAAAGAAACTCACAGCAAAAGACAGAAAAGCTAAAATGACAGGTGACAGCAATTACTGTACAATGTAAAACAGCACATAATGTGGATGCCCTCCTACTCTTGCTTACAACAACAGCTTCAATAAAATAAAATAAAATAGCTTCAATAAACATCAACAGCAGCATTTCATCTAATATTTCCTTATTTTTTGTAATTCATCACTAATCCATACACCACAAGGATAGCTAAAGATATATATATATATATTTAATTTGTTCCTGTGATAACAAAGCTGAATTTTCAGCAGCCATTACTCCAGTCTTCAGTGTCACATGATCCTTCAGAAATTATTTTGTAACATTTTGTAATCTTTTGTAGCATTATAAATGTCTTTACTGACATTTTCGTTCAATTTTTATTTTATTTTTTTATACATATAATAATATGAAACCTTAGCTTGAAGTATATAGTTGCCTTTATTTCATTTATATGATCAGCACTTTACAAAATTAATTACAATGTTTAATTAATTCAAACAAAACTGTCAAACTAAATCAATGAATATATTTCTCTCTCTCTTGTACTGGTGAATCAGTATATGTCTGCATTATCAAATAGTTGTGTGGTATATGAATTATTTCTTCTGCTCATTTGACCACAAGCAAAACTGCTGAAAGTAATACAGACAGTTCTCGCCTAAGATGCCCCATTCACAGTTCTCATTCATACAGATAGAGCAGAACTTGCCAGATGCCATGACAGAGACAGAGAAACATAATTTGGAGTTATATCACACTAAATCATGGAGAAGCGGTCATACTTCATTGTTCCATTGTGGCAAAACAAATAGCAATCCCAAATACAAGTGTATTCTAGACATAATTGCAACCCACAACTGCCCATATTTTTTAGCATCTATATTTAAAAAAATATTAATAAAAATAAAAAAACTATGCTCAAAGTTACTTTGAATAATCAGACATGGCAACAATGGCCCTAGGCTCTGTAAAAAAGCGAACTAAAAAATGTGTCTTCATTTTTTAGCCAATCAGAAACTCTCTCTGTCTGTCCATTTTTTTGACCGATTGAGTTTTAAAAATATCCTGTGATATCAAATGCAGCGGACAGGGAAAAGCTTAATTCCATTTCACACTCTAAAAAAAATACTGGTAAAGCATCTACTATAGTTGAATAAAATATCTATGTCAAAATTCTGATTGAAAAAAAAAAGTATTTCATCAGCATACATGGCTATTTTTGAATGACTTAGCAGGGGCTAACTGGCCCATAGCCAAACCTTGTGTGCAGAGTTTAGCTCCTAGGAGGGGGTTGAAGACTTCTGCCTTAGGGTTTACTGATATTTCTTTGGAATTATGCCTCAAGAGAATGAACACTTTCAGGCCAGATTTCCCATTGGCAGATTTACCTTTAGCCTGGCCCATTAACTTCTTAAGTCCAGGGTTGAGTTTAGCCTATTCATAGGCTTTAAATTAGCAAAAGAAAAGTTATCACACTCAGTTCAGTGGTTTCCACAGAGCTAACGGGCCCTAATTCATTCTAAGTTGTCGAGTCAGCATTCCCTCCCTCATACTTCCTCTGTGATAACCTGAGTTTAATGCTAAAGGGCAATGATTGCTTTCACAACCTGTTATAGTGAAGTGGAGCATTTCTTGATGATTATTTCACAGCACAGTGCATTTTCTTCTGAGAATGATGAAGTTTATATCAGCCACAGGGCGAGATTTATCCAGTCTCACATCTACTGTATCATCAGTTTTCACACCCCTTGTATAACAAAGCTGAATTTTCAGCAGCCATTACTCCAGTCTTCAGTGTCACATGATCCTTCAGAAATTATTTTGTAACATTTTGTAATCTTTTGTAGCATTATAAATGTCTTTACTGACATTTTCGTTCAATTTTTATTTTATTTTTTTATACATATAATAATATGAAACCTTAGCTTGAAGTATATAGTTGCCTTTATTTCATTTATATGATCAGCACTTTACAAAATTAATTACAATGTTTAATTAATTCAAACAAAACTGTCAAACTAAATCAATGAATATATTTCTCTCTCTCTTGTACTGGTGAATCAGTATATGTCTGCATTATCAAATAGTTGTGTGGTATATGAATTATTTCTTCTGCTCATTTGACCACAAGCAAAACTGCTGAAAGTAATACAGACAGTTCTCGCCTAAGATGCCCCATTCACAGTTCTCATTCATACAGATAGAGCAGAACTTGCCAGATGCCATGACAGAGACAGAGAAACATAATTTGGAGTTATATCACACTAAATCATGGAGAAGCGGTCATACTTCATTGTTCCATTGTGGCAAAACAAATAGCAATCCCAAATACAAGTGTATTCTAGACATAATTGCAACCCACAACTGCCCATATTTTTTAGCATCTATATTTAAAAAAATATTAATAAAAATAAAAAAACTATGCTCAAAGTTACTTTGAATAATCAGACATGGCAACAATGGCCCTAGGCTCTGTAAAAAAGCGAACTAAAAAATGTGTCTTCATTTTTTAGCCAATCAGAAACTCTCTCTGTCTGTCCATTTTTTTGACCGATTGAGTTTTAAAAATATCCTGTGATATCAAATGCAGCGGACAGGGAAAAGCTTAATTCCATTTCACACTCTAAAAAAAATACTGGTAAAGCATCTACTATAGTTGAATAAAATATCTATGTCAAAATTCTGATTGAAAAAAAAAAGTATTTCATCAGCATACATGGCTATTTTTGAATGACTTAGCAGGGGCTAACTGGCCCATAGCCAAACCTTGTGTGCAGAGTTTAGCTCCTAGGAGGGGGTTGAAGACTTCTGCCTTAGGGTTTACTGATATTTCTTTGGAATTATGCCTCAAGAGAATGAACACTTTCAGGCCAGATTTCCCATTGGCAGATTTACCTTTAGCCTGGCCCATTAACTTCTTAAGTCCAGGGTTGAGTTTAGCCTATTCATAGGCTTTAAATTAGCAAAAGAAAAGTTATCACACTCAGTTCAGTGGTTTCCACAGAGCTAACGGGCCCTAATTCATTCTAAGTTGTCGAGTCAGCATTCCCTCCCTCATACTTCCTCTGTGATAACCTGAGTTTAATGCTAAAGGGCAATGATTGCTTTCACAACCTGTTATAGTGAAGTGGAGCATTTCTTGATGATTATTTCACAGCACAGTGCATTTTCTTCTGAGAATGATGAAGTTTATATCAGCCACAGGGCGAGATTTATCCAGTCTCACATCTACTGTATCATCAGTTTTCACACCCCTTGTTGCTGCAGATATTCAGATGGCCCCAATAGCAGAGGTTTGTAAGAGCTTAAGTCTGTTTTTTTCAATGTTAAAATATTTTCTCCTATGTCAGCTTAATAGGCAGAGACAGCTATTAGTAAGCCATTTGAAGGTTGTTTTCTCCGAAAAGACTGTGTAAACACTGTGTCTCTGCGACTTTATCGCAACATGTGATATCACTGTTTGTGAAGCATGCAGACCCACCATACAAGCAACATAATTTTAACTAATGGTGTGAGCCTGGGCGGGACTATCTTTTTGTCTGACCAATGGCAGACGAATGGGAGTGTTCGGAAAACCTATTTGAAATTGGCCTTATTCAATAACTTTTTACAATCTGCGTATTTATGTGCTCAGAAAAGGTTTTTGCACAACAATTCTGTTGGATTTATAACAAGAAGTGCGGATACACATATAAATTGGTTCTTACATACGTTATAATATAGATAAATCTGGACTAGTGCCCAAATAAGGACTTTCTGTGCACAACAGCACCTGTCTTTCCAGCTCGTGCGCGCTCGTCTTTCTCGGAAATTGCTAGTAAATTAAAAAAAATTACAAAGAAACATGAAAAAAGTGTTTTCTTGTAAAATACACTGCAAGAAAATTTGTTTTATTCACAGCTTTCAAATACCATTTTTACAATGTCCATGTCATTTGTGTTTTGTTGTTACTTAGGGCTATTTTAGGCTATATTCACTTAAATGTTGTATTACACGTTTCTCCTTTAAGCCTAGTTTTAGGTGTTGATGAGCGTGTTAACCCTTTGTTAGAGCACTGTGAACCAGCCTGTAAGAGAATAGTCTTCAACAATTAGGCTACATAATGGGAACATCAGCACACGCGTGCACTGGCACCCGTCCAAGTTTCTTGATTTAATTTCAAACAGATTTATGCATCTGCTCAGAATTTTTATAGGAAGGGAGACTCGCTGAACTGGTGTAACATCTCTGTTATATCAGCTTGGCAAATCATACATTCAGGCATTCACTAATGCTTTTAGCAGTATTTTTATGAGTGAATTAGTGTAATCGGATTAGTTGGATTGGACTTTGAATTGTTTGTGGAGTCAATTTAGCTTTGATAGATGAATAATATTTCATGAACACCTAATGTAACGAATAATCAGGATAAATGGTTTGTTCTGGATATAGTGCTCAATTAAATGTATACAATCATTCTTGCACTGTTTAACATTGTGGAAATGCAGGAGGTTCATCACATTGCAGTAAAGTTCCACCTCATTCTTATTCCAGACCATAACGTTTCCCTCTGGCACATAAAAACTAAAGCCACTGTTGACCAGATTTTTAATTATCAAAGGGGTTCATAAATATGAACCACACCACTTTCAAAAAGTTCTACAGATCAAAGCATTAGCAAATTGCCATAGATGTAATGTTACCGTCTCAACACCAGAGGTCATTATCACTGTACTATTGAGATTTGGCGTCATGACTGGCTTAATGATCTCAACCTGTTCCCAATTATGTGTTATTTGTATATGTTTACTTCCTGCGGTATACAGTTTCTGTTAGTTCTCGTCCTCCTTATTATATCCCCAGGCCATTTTTTCTCTCTCTCACATTCCTAGTGGAGAACTTCAGACCTTTTCTTCTAATAAGGCTAATGTGTTTTGACACGATGTATAGGCTTCTACTCCAACCTCAAAAAGTGATTCCTCGCTAGGGTTTTTATCTAAAACCGTGTGGGCCACATTCTTTCAGTGTCTCATAAATCTGGATAATCCACATGCAGTGTGACTGGGCCTGTCTAAGTGCCAGTTCAGGAAAAAACAGGATTATGATCCACTCAAGAAGCCAGCAGTGCTATCTGCTGTTCATATCACACCTATCTGGTCTAAAGTGGATTTAGAAATCACTTTTTTTACCAGACCCAACCCCCAAAAAAGAGAGAGAGAGAGAAGGCAGAATTGGCAAGTAAGCTCATTATTTGCTAATGCAAATGTCCCCTGGCAAAGAGTTGTTGTAATAGATTCTGAAGCCAGGTGTTTTCGTTTTTCCTGGTCATGTAGCAAGCCTGCGTTGAAAAGCCTGCACACAAACACAGGCAGATCTCATTACAGCAGACAGAACTATATACAAAAAATAAATAAATAAAATTGTAAACACAGTGTTTCCCATCCTTTTTGTCTGTTGTACCCTGCACAGCTCCATGTGCCTCCTTTGATATGTTTTAAATGTGTTTTAAAATTAAATTAAATTTAAATGTATATTACTAAATTACTTTTTTTTTTGATGAAGATGATGACTGCATCACCATTTCTTTTTCAGTAATGCACATGATATGAAAAATTCTAAAAAAATAAATAAATAAAAAAATCTATTTGGCATTTTTAAGCATGAATTTAACCAAATATAATTACATGTATATCTAAAACAAAGAGGAAAAATCTTTTGAGTGAAGGAGTTGAAGCTGGAAAATTGTTTTTCTAATTAAACCATTTCTAAGCCTACTACATAAAAGTGATACAACAGAATAAACCATAAAATCTAAGTGCAATTTTTGATCATTCTGCTCAAATGAGCATGTAATTGTCCTTAAATGACAGGTTATGTGACTCTACCCATCTTCTTAAGTGCTGTTGTACTCGAACATTATTGCTGCTACTGTTTGCACGGATCATGTTTTAATATAACACCAATAAAGTTTGAATCCTTCCTGACAGTCACGTTATCCGTGTTTGTTTGGATCAATTATGTCAGCAATATCATGGTATTATAGTATTATAAAAATCCCATGGTTTCATGCTACGTTACAAAATTACATATTTTGCGGGTAGAAAATAAATGTTAGGCATTATAATGCCTCAAGGCAAGTCTGTGGGCTGAACAACTATATTTTGTGTTGACATGCTGTAATTGGAATCAATCTGTATTGTAATTTTGCCTAAATTTGTTTTGCTTAACCTACATGAAACTATTCAATTAGTGTAAATACAATTCTGGTACTGGGTAACGGCTGTACGTCAACCATTAAAAAACACTCAATCATGCTATCAAGAAAAACAGCAGCTGCCTATATTAGTTGTGAAGTTCATGTAAACTATTAGGGACACGTTTGGTCATCTGCACCATGTGACCCTGCAGCAAGTTAGTTTATGAACGAGCTGAGCGAAGATTAAGCAGCACCAGAGAGGCGTGAGAGGCCGTTCCATCCCTGAGGACTCAGCGTTTTGACTCGAAGCCATGAATCGCTCTGTGTCGCCCCCGCCACCCACCCCTGTTCTCCATTTTCAGTTTCACACAAACACACAAATTACACAGACAAGGTGTACTGAAAACCTATAGTATACCCACACAATATAGGGTTTTGGGTAAGCACATCACAATGGGTATTTCCTGCATGACAAGATGCACTATGAATGTTTTCATTAGGCTACATTTATTGCAGTGGTAGCACATCCCAACCGTTTTTCCCTCCTGCCTAATTAGATGCTCAACTCGTGTTGTAAAGATGACCGTTTTAACTGCTGGTATCTTGAGCAGGTAGGTCAGATTGATTTTCAAAACAGATGAAACAGACACTCTAACCCACTGAGAAAAACTTCTCTTCTCCCTGTTAATACTGACTGTCAGAATCTGTTAATGTTCATTTAGGGCATCAAAGTTTGTCACTGTCTTTGATTCTAACCTGTGAATTATTTATCACAGTAGTGTTAGATTGTTAGATGTAAAATGCTGTTGAATTTCCTCACTTTTTCGTTATGTGCCGAATATACACTTGAGCACTGCCTTTTCAGCAGTGCTTTTTCAAAAAAGAAGTATAAATGGTAACTGCAGCTGAATCTCACGGCTGGCATGGTGAGGTATTGAGCAAGCCTTTCCTCTACAAGCAGTGAAATGCTTTGATTTCATGATTCAGTGACTCATGATGCATTCATTATACAGCAGGAGTCAGTGTGTGGTTATTGAAATTGAAAATGTTATGCTTTTTGTGCAAACATGTAACGGCCTATTGTGCCATAATAAACATCTGAGGCAAATAGGAGCAAGAGATCTGTAATTTTTAATTCAATTTCGAGACCGATAGTCGGTGCAACTATGATATGCTGCAGAATGGAGCTGAAACGAATACAGTGAGTGTGATGTAACAGTGCACTCTAGTGGATTTAAAAGAGGTAAAACAAGAAAGAGGCCACATTCAAACAACCTTAAATTCATTTAATATTATTAATATTAACATTAGTATTAACGTTAATATTAAAATGACTGTTTTAAATAATTATAATCAAAACTGTTTTAATAGTGAATAAAAATGGAAGATTTAGTTGGGAGTTGTTGAGATGAGTCCAATGAAGAACTTGTTTATGATTTATCTTCACACAACCTTAATTAAAAATTAATTTTACTTGCCTCTATTGTTGTTGTTAGATCTAATAATCAAATTATTAAATAATAACTATTATTATTATATTTAATAATAATATAATCATCATCATCATCATCAAAATGATTGTAATAGTAAATACAAATCAATTATTTGATTTTTTTTTTTTATCAATCCCATAAAGCACTATATTTGGCACTAACATTAAATGACAATTATAACTAACCAAAACTAAACATAATTCAATTCAAGTTTATTTGTACAGCACTTTTCACGATACAAATCAAATGTAATAATAAATGTTGCATTAAAACAATGTCAAATAAGAATAAAATTAAACTGAAAATTATCAGATGAAATGGGACACTTTCACTTTATTTGATTTTTTGCTTTATTTATTTAGTTTTTTTACTTTAATGCCTAATATGAAACTTTGTGGCTAAATTTGTTGCTTAGGACATCAGAAACATATTTACACAGATTTGATACTGTTATGGTGAAATATGTTTTAGCTGTAGGTGTCTTGTGTGTGTTTTTTGAGCTTATGACCTCAGTCTGTTGAAGAAGAAAATCTTAACCTCTTTGGTCTCTGGAAGTCCAGTCAGATTTGATGAAATTCTGTGACAACCAGAATTACTGCAAAAACATGCAATGATAAAGGGGTGGGAGGAGGGGTATACATGCATCATTATAAAGCAAAAAATGAATGGTAGAATTTGCAATTATGTAAGGACTGGGCAGGCAGAGAGTAATGAACCGACATAATATGAAGTTATCTTTCTGTCCCAGACTAATTTACTCAACCAACACACTTTGATGAATTAGCTTTGATCCCACTGGTGTTTGTTGTTCTCTCACCCTTTGGTCTGCCACTGACTTTCAAATACTACAAACAAGTTGCCAAATCACCAATGCCAGGTCAGGAAACATACAGAAATGTCAACCTTGCCTTTAGATGTAGGCACCTTAAGACTATTTTAAAATGTTTATTTATTTATGAAGCGTTTTTGAAGCCAATACTATCCTTTGACCTCTTCAATGATGATGGTGTTGATATATGCACCATCAGCACCACAGGCTCATGTCAACATTCATTCACAGATCTCTGCATGCCAATGCTGATTCACATCCCAGCTAACCTCATTACAATGCCTGCTTGTATCTCCACAGGATTCTCATCCCATTTCTTTCTACATTTTTAAAGTCCACAATTTGGAGCTAATTATCCCACAGTGGAATGGCCAGACTGTGAGTAGGAGGAGAAGATTTTTAAGTCCCGTGTAGGAAAGACCAACAGAGGATTGCAGAGAGAAAATAAAAACACCAGCTATGTAAATTACATTCCTTTTGAAGTAGAGAAGGGATTCATTACTGAGTAAATCGTTAAAGAAATAAAACTGCTGGTGTCAGGATGCATTAATTTCTTATCACATCATCATCCATTCAAGTCACATTTCAACACGTAGCCATACTGTAATTATTCCTTTTTTCATTTTTTCATTTTTTAGTTATGATGAGGGGTAATTGAGCTGATAGCACCAACAATGTCCTCTGTGACTTCCTCAGCAAAGTTCAATGAGAAGTTAAAACAGTACATTTACATAAGCCACTGCTAATTAATCTACTATCAGAATAATTTTTACGTGAATCTTAATTCATCACTGATTGTTTTGAGTGTTATCTAATTAGCCTGAATTTCAGCTGTTGAGCAAATGCAGATCAGGGGTGAGATGAAAATCAGCTATAGTGCCTGCTGTCATTGTTCTGTAGTGGACTTGGAACCGTCTCAGGTTACGTATGTAACCATGGTTCCTCGAGGGAACGAGACGCTGCGTCGGAGGACGCTTAGGGAACGCCCTTCAGCGTGACCGGCTGTTTTGTAGCTGGAAGCCCTCTCTTAGGGGGACCATAGCAAACAAGCAGTTGGTTCGCCCTTCTCCACAAGGCAGCTCTGTGGACGTATGCGTCCAGTGCTCGCACTGGACACATACAGTTAAGCTTCTGCTGGTCTGGTTCCCCAAAGGGAGGAGGACTGAAGGCTTGGAGTACGACAGGCCGTGGTGTAGAGGAGGGGACCTTAGGAACATACCCCGCTCGAGGGTACAGAAATGCTTTGGCCAGACCAGGCGCGAAGTCGAGATAGGAAGGGGCCACTGAGAGGGCCTGCAGATCCCCCACTCTCTTGAGAGAAGATATCGCCAGAAGGAAAGTAGTCTTGATAGTGAGGTGGCGATCAGCGATCTCCTCGATAGGCTCGAGGGGAGGCCTACAGAGAGCTTCTAGCACCACAGCCAGGTCCCACGTGGGGACACGAGATCGTACCGGAGGCCTCAGCCTCAGCGCACCGCGGAGGAAACGTGTAACTAGGGGGTGTCTGCCCACTGACTGGCCACCAAGAGGGGCGTGGTAGGCCGCAATAGCCGCCACGTAGACCTTCAGGGTGGAGTGGGTCAACCCTGCGGAGAAACGGGCCAGCACTGTACCACCCGGGCAGTTAACTGAGTCGAGCTGGCGGTCTCCGCACCAAGAAGTGAAAAGTTTCCACTTCAAGGCATACAGTTTCCTCGTTGAGGGAGCTCTGGATTGGAGGATGGTCTCAACAACCTCGGCTGAGAGACCGGAAGCTACGAGTTGTGCCCCCTCA
>NW_015633189.1:46018-62978 GCF_001515625.1 Sinocyclocheilus rhinocerous
AGGCGCGAAGTCGAGATAGGAAGGGGCCACTGAGAGGGCCTGCAGATCCCCCACTCTCTTGAGAGAAGATATCGCCAGAAGGAAAGTAGTCTTGATAGTGAGGTGGCGATCAGCGATCTCCTCGATAGGCTCGAGGGGAGGCCTACAGAGAGCTTCTAGCACCACAGCCAGGTCCCACGTGGGGACACGAGATCGTACCGGAGGTGAGGGCACTGAGGCGAGACGGACACCGTGTAATGCGGTGAAACCCGCTCCACCCCAGAGGGGCCTGCCCTCATGAGCCCTGGGCCAGTGGCGTCAGGACTTCTTGGCCGAGGACCTCTTAGACTTAAGTACGGTCCGCATATCCGGCTTAGACTTCGAGGCCCCTGACCCAGAGCGTTGCTTAAACTTGCGGTCCCGACGCGGAGGAGCACGTGAGGCAACGCTCTGTTTTTGTGCCTCCCTGTATGAGGAGCTGGTACTCAGAGCTAGAGAGCGGCACGGGAGGAACCACTGGAACGCCGCCGCCTGTTTACGAGCCTCCGCTCTACTGACCCGCTGCCGAGTACCCTTTGCCCACCACCGATCCCAGAGAACGGGCGCTGAATCTGGTGGGTGAGGAAGAAGATAGGGACTCGCCCATCTCCATTCCCTCCACCAGATCCACCTGCGAACCCCACGAGCATAATCGCCGCTCCGCCTCGACGCAAGCGGGACCAGCGCCGCGGGGAACGCTAGAGAAGGCTCCCTCCACAAAGAGAGTCTTCTGGGAGCGGAGAACATGCATCGAGAGACGCTCGCAATGCGGGCAGTCAGCTCTCGAGAGAGCCAACTCAGCATGTTCAGCTCCCAGGCAGACAACGCACAAACTGTGTGTATCCCGACCCGTAATATAACGTGGGCAGGGAGAAACACACAGCCTGAAACGCTGCCTGCCCTCGCCCCTTATGTGTTTCTTTTTATCTTGTGCTTTTGACATTTTCTGATTGACAAAACAACATCAAATAAGACTCACAACAGATATCAGACCGACACACACACAGAGCGCTTGCTGAATGACAGAAAGCTGACGCCGGTTTCACCGCACGTGCTTTTATAGCTTCCTGGTCATTACGTCACCCGCCCGTGACGTCTCGCCCATCTATTGGACTGATTACACATGGGATTCAGAGCCGGTCACGCTGAAGGGCGTTCCCTAAGCGTCCTCCGACGCAGCTCGAGTTCCTGAAGAGGAACCGTATCTGGGATGTTCATTAGTAGGCTATGAATCTTCACAATTCAAGCAGAAACCATAATCCAACCCATGGCAGATAACAGCAGATAATAATGAATGGTCAATTATATGTTAAACATTTAATATCTTCTCAGGAATGGAACATGTAAGGGATAATGTATTAATTATAATGATAATTATTCTGCGATAACAACTGGCTGGATGTACATTATCCCGCTTATTACACGGCTACTTGCCACATAAGTAAATAAATAAACACAAAATATTGATTTGAGTTTAAATATTTGAACGCAAAGCTTCCGTGAACACAGCAGTTGCGTGCAAGCGGCAAGTTCAAGACGGACATTTAAGGGATATGGTGCAGTCAAACCACTTATTACACAACATTTCACCACATAAATAATTATGGTGATAAAAGATTTAAGACGAAAATTTTTTAAATCTTACCAGTTTGTTAGTTATCTTATAATCCATTACAGCGTACAAAACAATCTTAGCAAAATGGCAGCAGCTGCGTTTGTATGAAACGAGAGAGCGAGTCCACGATACCAGGATGGCATTAAATAATTGTACACAATTTTGAATCAAGTTTTAATATTTTATTAGCTAAACAAACGCAATAGCTTCCACCAAGAAAAAACTGTTCCTGGCAAGAGTATATAGCGCCGACTTCAGTTACCCGGATGAGCCTGTGTTATCAGCTTTTTCCGGTTGTTATCGAGGGATACCTCGGAATGTCGCGACTGACCAATCAGAATCAAATATTCCACAGAGCCGTGTAATAATATACATTATTACACGGCTTTATGGAATAGGCTACGTGGTTCTGATTGGTCACCTGAGGCATTCATGGTTTCAAAGTGCAAGTTTTTGAAAACAGTACAATTAACTACAAAAACATGATTTTGTTTTTACAAAGTGACATCGCAAACTTCTGGCCTGGCATGCATACAGTGTTTTTAGTCATTTTCGCAGATCAGTGTGAACGGGGATTGTTTTAACAACATTGGTTTCCCTTTATTTTGATGGTCCCTTTAACACATTCTGTTGACTATAAATAACGTTGCACCTACATGTCTACTAACTCTCATTAGAGTATTAGTAGCCTAGAGTATTAGTAGACTGGTAGGGTTAGGGTTAGAATAAGTTGACATGTACTTGCAAAGTTGCTTATAGTCAGTAGAATGTCTGTTGGGAGACCATGACAATAAAGAGTTAGCAGCAGATATTAAGCAAACAGTCTACTAACTCTGATGAGAGTTAGTAGACATGTAGGTGCAACATTAGGCTAGCCTACTTATTGTCAACAGTATGTTCAAAAGGGACCATCAAAATAAAGTGTTACCACAACGTTATCTGTTCGCGAAAGTTTTCAAAAATGCAAAGGAAATTTTTTTTTCCGTTTTTAGCACATTGTCGTGTTATAGCCAGTCTCCTCACGATTGTCACTGAAACTGGCGCTACTTTCAGGTTTCTCTATCATACCGGGGACTCGCTCTCTGGCATCTTGCGTGTCAGTTTTAATTGGAGTGAAAATTACCTTAGAGAACTTACCTTAGAGAAGGCTATTAATATTACTGTTATTTTGTTGATTAATATGTACTTTGAACTGGGAATCAATTTTAAATAATTTTTCTCTGGGTGGGCATTTTTGTTTAAAGATCACATTTTATTTTTTTATGGATTAGAATGGCCATATATCTGTGCACATCTGAAGTTTAATTGTCCTCATATGGCATTCCTGCACAGATTAAAAAGTGTGTTTATATAGGACAGATGTGCTTTTCCTCATGTGGGGACCCCAAGGGCTGTTTCTGTGCATACAAGAGGTTCTTAGACTACCATAAAGAGAAAAATAAACCAATCTTTATTTTTAAATATCTTATTTGTTCTGCTTTGAGAGCTATTTTAATTTCCATTTAATTTCTTATTAGGCAAAACTGTTTTGTTTAATTTGATAAAAAAGCAGCTTGTAGACAATATAGTCTGAAGTCTCATGTAAAATGCTATCTAGACTGTTAACAGACATTTTTGTGAGTCTCAAATCAATTTTATAATCCCAGACATTTTTGAAAATACTGTTTTCCTTTTACTGATGATTTCAACAAAGTAGACTGTGTGTGAAATGCAGCAAAATGACAAATAACATAGCATGAAAAAAATACACATATATGACATCCCAGTATCTTCTAATAAGAGGAAACTGCAGAAAGTAATTCATTTCAAGTGAGCCCTATTGCTGTTTGTGTAAACATGTTGACCTCGTGAGCAAGCTAAGCCTGTTCTTATCACATTGCTGTGGAGATTTCCTATTAGCAGTGCCCACCAAAAAAGTTCAGCATGCCTGATGAATTCTAGCTGCAGAGCACCTCAGGCACTGCAGAATTCTATAGCAAGAAATCTTGAAATTCATACCAATCTGAAGCCTTCACAGTAGAATACAAGCTCTGAAAAATAACATAGAAATGAGACAAAGACATGGACAAAATTCAACATTCCAAGCAAAAAATAATGTAAAACCAAAACTGAGACAAAAAAGGTGAACAAAGAGATTTTTCAAGAGTAATGTAGCCAGACATGTATTTCCATTCATAGTGTATTTATGTGGTTTGCATGATATTCTAACAAAGGGAACAGCATCACTATCAGTCAACTCTGGCCAGGCAAAGATTTTGTTAAAAATAATGAAAGCAATCGAAGAATCATTTTATGCTTGTAAAGCTGCAATGAGAATCCAACCATACAAGTGCATCTCAATAAATTAGAATGTCGTGGAAAAGTTAATTTATTTCAGTAATTCAACTCAAATTGTGAAACTCGTGTATTAAATAAATTCAATGCACACAGACTGAAGTAGTTTAAGTCTTTGGTTCTTTTAATTGTGATGATTTTGGCTCACATTTAACAAAAACCCACCAAAGATCTTTCAGTATAAAAACCTAAAACTTTTGCATTATGGGTAAACTCTTAATTTCACAGTGACCTAATGTTCATGCTATTGCACAGCATTGTTAAAAAAACTAAAAACTAAAACTAGGTGGATATATATCTTCTGTCTCTTTCCGTTAATGGTTAACACACACACACAAACTATCCCGAGGATAGTGACATGAATGTTTATGATGTCTATGTCACATACAAATTTATGCTATAGGGCATGATGTATTCACACAGCATGTGCTGTTTTAATGACTGTATCAAAGATACACATCAAGGGCACAAAAGCACAAAAAATGTATCTTTTAAACCCATCTACTTTAATCTTGAGGCCTTTGTAATTGTCAATGATCACACAGAATTGTGTGACATAATATTTAAAATTCATAAGTCCAATCGAATGCCTTGGAATGCCTGCTAATGCTTCGGGGGAAAGGTACTTTGTTCAGAAGGCATCTTTGTTCATGCCCATTGCTGAGGCCACTTTCATCTGCTATATGATTTATTATGCATTATTAAACTGAATTTGAAAACATTAAGGTTGAAATACATTTAATTAATAAGTTTAGCTTAATTCAAATTTATTAATCTATATTCCTTATTTTACCATAAGCTCTGAGTTTGAAGAAAACGCTGTCTTTGTTGCTGAATAGGTAACGTAGGATTTAAAGAAATGGTTCACCCAAAATTTGCTGGAAATTTACTCACCCTCAGGCCATCCAAGATGTAGATGAGTTTCTTGCATTATTGGAACAGATTTGGAGAAATTTAGCATTACATCACTTGCTCACCGATGTTTCCAAAACAAAGAATGGGTGCCATCAGAACATCTGATGTTCGAACAGCTGATAAAATCATCACAATAATCAACAAGTAATCTACATGTCTCAAGTCCATCTATTAACATCTTATGAAGCAAAAAGCTGCATGCTTGTAATGAACAAATCCATTATTAAGGCGTTTTTAAATTCAAACTGGTGCTTCTGAGCCCTCTATCCATATTATTGCTTTCTCCAGTGAAGAAGTTGTCTTGTCTGAATCTGAAGAGAAATATGCACAGATCAAGCACAGAGTAAAAACAGTATAAAACAGCTCTGAACAAATATGTTGGTGGGTTTTGATAACAGGACAACAGGGGATGGATTTTTTCACTGATGGAAGTGTTATTATGGATTATACTATAATCATTATAGACTGGACTTAATGATGGACTGGAGTTGTGTGGATCACTTGTGGATTATTGTGATGTTTTTATCAGCTGTTTGGACTCTCATTCTGATGGCACCCATTCACTGCAGAGTATCCATTGGTGAGCAAGTGATGTAATGCTAAATTTCTCCACATCTGAATACTATAATCATTATAGACTGGACTTAATGATGGACTGGAGTTGTGTGGATCACTTGTGGATTATTGTGATGTTTTTATCAGCTGTTTGGACTCTCATTCTGACGGCACCCATTCACTGCAGAAGATCAATTGTTGAGCAAGTGATGTAATGCTAAACATCTTGGATAGCCTGAGGGAGAGTAAATGTTCTGCAATTTTTTATTTTTGGGTGAACTGTTCCTTTAGGCCAAAACTGTTTATTAAACTGTTATACTCCTCTGATATTTCACTTTATGAGTGAGATCAAGCATGGTGGTCCTCTGCTGATGAATTTTCTTATCTGTGATCTGATACTTGGTTCCTCTCGCTACCTAGGGTGTTAACAAACCATGGCCAAGAGAAATTGAATTCAGATTTTTTCATTTACCAGGCTGATGTTGAAAGAGTGATTCTGAGCTTAAGGGAACCTACAGTGCTCAACTCTCATCTCAAAGATTCTGTGTTATTTCAGGTTCTCTGTGTGATGCAATAAACACACTGGATTTGCTGATTCACAATGTGCCTCTGTCTTGAACTATAATACATAGTGACCACTCTGGAAAGTTATTGCAAGTTGTTTTATTAGTGTTCTACAACATTGACATGTTTTAAAAAATAAATTTTAAAAATCATATTAATTGAAATATGACACCAAATCTAAATGACTCCAAGATATTGACAAATAAATACATACGTAAAACATTACATGGCATGCCACAGACAAACATCGATATCAATACTCAGTTTGTACAGAAATTGTGAGCAAACACCGAACATTATGGCCTAATAAGACATTCAGACAGTTCATTCAAACTCACAAGCACTCATATACCAAAGTGTACATAGACTGCTAAATAAATACAATTTGATCACTCTTCCTTCATTAAACCTCTCAAAACAAGACTGAAAAATCAACAATAGACAAGAAACTGAATTGTCAGATCAGGATCTTATTTCCATGAGATGAGGGACATTAATTGCATGGTTAATTACTGTATTGCAAAGCAGATACACTGCCAAAGCAGTCTGACCCATTAGTTCACTAAATGAATTGTTATGGTGTCATATACAGCAGCATGTTAGATTCTGAGATGTGTAGACATGCTTTTACGTTTAAATTATTATATTATATTATATTTGGTTTTTTATGTAAACATGCACTAGAATGACCGTCTTAGGTCGGGTTTAGATTTTGAGACAAAGAGAAGCTCATCAATGTCAATTTCAAAACAGCAGCCCCATCAGAAGAAGCCAGGGGTGGGGCAAGTGTCCCAAGCTGTAGCCGGGTGATTATTTACATTTTCAAAAGCAGCTAATTTTATTTCTGCTGTTCGACTATTTGTATTATTATTTTTCTTTTTCTTTTTGCCGGTGCTTGTCTCATAAAAGCATTTAAGACCCCTGTGATTTAACACAACAACCATTCAGCCTATTGGTTTTTGAACCAAAATCGAACCGAACCGGAAAAAAAACAAAAAAACATCTGCACTGGTACTAGTGTGTAATCAGCAATATAGTGAGAGGAGATAGATCTGAAAAACAAATAGCATTCGTTCAGAGGACTGAATGGAAATGTATTGCCTGCCTCCTTCATGTTTATGTAAGGTAATAATGCAATACTGACAAGTACACAGATACACCGAGACTGCAAATCGCCACAACATAAAAAATACAAACAACAACAAAGAACATATGAAAATGTAAACAATACATTCTAACATATGCATTCCAATAGTGGTAACGACTGCATGATTTATGCTTTAGTTAGACAACAGGTTAGACTACAGGTATACATTTATTTAGTCAGACTACCCCTTTTTTTACAAAGGACACACTCGACTATCTGATAAAGAGAGCTGCTTCGGACCTTCATTCCCACTTTGCTCCGACTCTTCCTCGTCATCCTCACGCTTCTCTATGTTGCACATGGACATGGGCACGCGAGCAGCAATGGTGGACATCTCTTCAAGGTGACTCTCAGCTGTGGCAGTGATGGCTCCTTTGTCTGATGTCTGGTTCAGATTAGTGGAGTCCAAATTGGTGACATTTCCTTTAAACATCTGGATCAGACACTTCCTGAACTGAGAGAAAGAGTGTTAGTTTCAGTGTGCATACAGATCATAGTCGTTCCATTGAATTTCCTAAAGTGCTATCAAAGAAATCACTCTCCCACACACACAAATACAATCAAATGAGGTTTTAATTATAAGAATATGCTCAAAACACAAAAGAATATCTTTGATTAATATTTCCAGTCTCTAAACCACCATGTAGAGATTTGTTTTCAGTAGTTAAACATTTGCACAAACTCTGCATCGAAACGAGGAAAAGGTCATTAAGCAAGATGTATTCTATGTAAAAACAAGGACATTTTGACCTTAATTAAAGCAGATAAGGTCATGAGAAGTAAATATATTCATTTCCTCAAGGTTTTGGTTGGACTGGATGAAAATGAGGTACCCTGGGTAATTATAATACCAACTACTCTAGGTCAAATTTGTAATGCAGAGAAACACTACGGTCGGTACATTTACAGAATAACACAAGCAGAACGTACAAAGACAAACTGCACTGATCTGAAATGGAAAGTTACAGTAAACTTTAACTGCTTATACAACAACATAAGCTGTTGAAATGTTAGATTAAGCACATGATAACACTTTACAAAAATGTTCATTTTGTTAATATTAGATAATTTGATATTATGAACTAAAAATTAGCAATGCTTCTACAGCATGTATTAGTGTAAGTTAATGTTCTTTTACAACTAATACATTTTAATATTTAATTTAACATGACAATTTTTACATGAATTAACATGAATGTCTTATAAACAAATACAAACAATTGTATTTTCATAAATTAACATTATATGCTGAAAAAATATTGTTCAGTTAGTTCATGTTACCTAATGCATGAACTAATGTAAGCAAACTGAGCAGCATATTATATATTCTACCAAGGCAACTGAGCAGTATATGTTCTATTTCAGATCTATCAAATCTATATTCAATCCATTTCAGAAAAGACTGACAATCAGCTTTGCATTCTTACTGAATACACCAACTAACAGCAAACTTCAATAAAACATGTCTATATACAGCCCGTATATGACATGTTCATTTTTGTAGAATTCTCCATGTACTCAAGAGCTCTTGTGATATCCAAATACAATGCAGCATTTCTCACTCTCGAGTGTTTGTTCTCGTGTCTCTATAATGTAGTCTGTCTCTCTCTCTCATGTCAAAGAAATGTGAGACCCTGTGACCCTTGACCTGAATTTATTCTGGGAACAGTTGGGAAGGAACTGGGTTAGTTCTGGAAGATGTGCACAGCTCAAGGGGTCCAGCAGCCTCCACTCCAAACCACCTGGGACCCACATCCTAGGGGTGGTCATCAGAGTCACATGACTACAAAAGATCACTGCTTCGCACTTTACATCAAACGACACACTACAGGGACACTGAGGAGAAATTTCCCTCTCCGAGCTTAATGTATGTGGCTTAATGTATGTCAAAAAAATAAATAAATAAAAAAGAATGAGATATCGTGGAGCAACTGTGCAGGCTGTATCGCTCATAATGCGTAACTACAGAATATCTTTAAAATGGAAATAGTCAGAGGTTTAAACCATTGTTTGCCCAGGACGACAAAGCAATTGAAGCAACTGAATTGTAAGGCCTTAAACCTCCCCTTAGGAAAGCTAGATACAAGGAAGTTTTCATTGGGTATATATGGATCACTCAACCTCTGTGAATTTTAACATTAAATATGAATATTTCATATATTTTTGAACTAAGAAAATGGAATACCCTCAACCAAAACTGTCAGCGTAAAGATCATCAGATGTCTGTGATTTATCCCTGACATATGATAAAAGAAAAAAGTGTAGAAGTTCAGACCACCTGCTCATGCAATGGTGTTTCTAGTAGAGCATAGTCAATTCTGACAAGATAGCTATAACCATTTCCCATATAGTGCAATAATTATTCAATGATGTTTACCGCAAAAAAAAGATGAGTTTGTTGTTTAATGTCTTCACTCCTTGCTGCTTTTCTGTCTTTCATTGATTGATAGCATAAAAACACTACAAATCGATTCTTAATATATCAAATATAAAACCCTATCATTTTTTATTCTCAGCTTATAAGTATTAAGCTTATAAGTATCTGTCCAAACTTTTTTTTGTAAAATGTGTAAGTAATCCAAAAATGACAGATAAGGAAGACAAATGGCAAAGACGTACCTGCTTATTCATAAAGACATAGATGATGGGATTGTATACAGCTGCAGTCTTTGAGAAGAAGGCCGGTATTGAGCCCAGGCGAGGATCAATATGAATTGTGGGACAGGCAGTGACAGTAATTGAGAATGCTGCATAAGGCGTCCATCCAACCATGAATGCAACTATCATTACAATGACCATCCTCGCCACCTCTCGGTCAGGCTTACGCGCATTACCCAGCCTTCCATGAGTGTTCGATACCTATTAAACATATTAGAGTTCTAAGGTCAAATGCAGTCAAAGACTAAATTAACATTCAATGTTAATGTACAATACACAACCAAACAAAAGCTTCTTAGCTGTTTTGCTCTTTATTCATTTATATCTAATGATCTGCTATAAAGCAAGTAATGAAAATCAAGACAAGAGTACAGTATATTACCAACCTTTCTGAGCTTCTGCATAAGTTTACCATAGGAGATAATGATCACACCAAGAGGAAGGATAAAACACGTAATGAAAAAGGTGATGATGTAGGTGTGGTCATAGAAATCAGTCGAGTACCTTAAAGAACGAAAACAGAGACTTCAGACCTCCTCTTATCTTTCCTACATGTCATCATCTTACCTACATATCATCTTGCAGGTACTTTTGGTGTGTTCAAGCCATGTTGGAAAAATCACATTTATGCATTAAAAGTACATGAATGCCACCACAAAGTCATAATTACGAGTGGAAAACTTTTCTTTAAACCCCAAATTTCCAAGTTGGGGGTGTGTCAGTGAGAAAACATGTCAGCTGCAATGGATGCAGCATCTGTATTGTTGAATTTGTGATTTTGTAATTTTGTTGAATCTGTATTGTTGAAATTAACTTTTTTAAATTTACAATGAAACTAGCAAAATTGCATGCACAAAATATTATGGTACAGTACAATTATGATAGAATTTATAACGATTCAATTTACAGCATCTTCATAAATTAAATAAAAAGGTAAAAAAGCAAAAACACACCTGATGCACATTCCTTATTCATCATTTAATAGAAGAAGAGTTCATTTTTTTGTAGAAATACATCGCCATCTTGCTCCAACAAAAGTGACTTGAATGCACTTGAGTTCACAATTACGACTTCCCAACTAATGAATACAAACTTCCCAGGAGGACTTGAACACACGATTTGAGCACAAACATTAGTGTGGATAATAATGCTTAGGTAATCAATTCTGCACTAATCTTTAACAGTAAGATCACATGCACGTTTTACACTTGCATAATATGCTTTGTGTGCTTTGTGAAGTGCTTTGTTCGGTCCAAACAAACATTGCAACAGAACAATTGAGTAGTAAGCACCTGTAAGCTCAAGGCAGTGTCAAAATGTGGATAACTGAGACTAAATAGACACCAAAATTTACAAACTTACAGTTTTGCTGTCAGAGATCTCATCTGCAGAATCTACATTACTCTACTGAACATCAATACGGATGCAACTATGCCATGCAATGGTAAAAATATTCCCCATCCTTGGTCTTCTCTGTGTCACTGTGCATTCCCTATTTAAATGTTTTTGCACTGTTTGTGTTCCAAGGCCAAGGCTAAGCCACAGCCACAGCCTCAAATGTTTTGTGCCAGTCTCTTGAAGGCAATTTTTCAACTGATGGCTGCATGCCATCAGCCTTGGGTTTATAAGTGGTTTCTTTTTTCTGTCACAATATACTGTAACACTCAGGAAGAAGCCTTGACTTGAACTCCTTGTCTGTCTCCAAATTATGCCACTTTAAGGAACATGTGCAAGGCACATTATATTCATCAACAGCATCATATTTTATAACTGTGGATGTTGTTCTGTTAATACATGTCCATGACAGAGAAACACAGACAGAGATTGAAAAACTGTGAATGAGAGATTAACAAATATTGGATAAACAGAGTGAGTAACTGAAGGAAGGATGGTAGATTCAGTGAAATAATAATTTGAGCTCACCAGTTGGGTTCACAGGTGGTGCCAATTTTGCTGACTGTATAACTGTTCCAGCCAAGAACTGGTGGGATTGTCCAGATGAATGAGAAGGTCCAGACAAAAACAAGACCCATCGCTGCGTGCTTGCCTCCCATCCGGACATTTTTCAGAGGACGACAGATCACAAAATAACGCTCAAATGCCAAGATTGCTAAAGACCACAAAGCCACAATCCCTAGAAACCAAGAAGGTACACCCATCATTACTGTACTGTGTCATTAATATAATATGTACCTGTACTGACATTTAACAAGAGATGGAAACAGAAGTTCTGTGTAACTTTGACTTAAACTGAATTCATTAGATTTCAGCTTGATTTTCAGAAAATTTATTATTTTACATTAAAAGCAATGAGCATCATGGGAAACAAGAACTACTACTGGATGTGTTGGATCAGGAATGAGGAGAGAGAGTCCAGGGTGGAGATGAAGAGTCTTTTATTAATGTCGCTTACTAGTCAAGTGTCAGATGAGAAGTTACCCATGAGAAGAGAAGAACAGCAGGGAGCGGGCAACTCCTCAAGCTCAAATAAAACCCTGATTACCTGATTGCAGGTAACTATGGAAGCCATTTATCCACCACATAAGAAAAAAAATCATGCTTTGGTGAATCAGTTATAAGATGTCAAAATGATTAGATAAAAAGTTGACTTTTGTCGTAATTTCAACTTTATATCTCAAAAGTAGACTTTGGATCTCATAATTTCTACTTTTTATGTCATAATTATGATTTACCAAAGCAAGATTTTTTTTTTCTTATGTAGAAGAAAAGGGCTGATTAGTAAAACAAAGACAATATGCACAGAATCAGGGCTTTGCATAAACTCTTCTATTTAGTTTTAACATTTACTCAGTAAAACTAAACTAGTGCTCTAATTACTACACTTATGATGGTATTGTAATGGATGGATGGATGAAAATGGATGAAAATTGATCATGATTTACTACAGTTTGCTGTAAAACCTCAGTAACCACAGATTTACCATTGTTTTACTATAGTAACCTTATTTTAACCATGATATTTGTTGTAAAAAAATACATAGAAATATATAATCTTACAAAATAAATAAAGAAAGAAATTCAATAGGAACTCATATCTATAGTGTTAGTTACTGTTTTTAACATAGTCTAATTTTCCTCTACTGATTTTTCATATTGAACGTTACTAATAAATATACTGGGATAAATCCTGGTAGGTAGTAAATAAGAAATAATACTATTATTTAAAGAATAAAACTAGAAAAGGCACCAGCAACAAGTGGAATACATACTACAATAGAACTAAATGGCAAAAATGTGCAATTTGTTACCACTAACAATGGAATTGTCACTGGGAATGGCTAGTAGCAGAGGAATGAGTACTAACAAATCAATATAATAAACTGTAACATAACTAGTAACTACTTAGTTTAAAGTAATACATGTTACACCTCTTGGTATAGTTATATAATAACTCACCGAAAAAAGTGACAGCGAATCCCTCCAGCACACACGCCCAGACGCCCAGGAAGAAGTAGCCTCGTGCATTAGTTAGAAAACTTATAGTGCCTCCTGTCAGTGAAACTAGAAAATCAGCAACAGATAAATTAACAATAATGTAATTCAACGGTTTCCTTAAATGTTTGAATCTAAACGTCACAAGCATAACGGTGAAGTTCTCTATTAAAGACAGTGAAGTCACTATGAACATCAGACAGGCGAGGAAAGTGTAATTCCAGGGCGCAACAGACTTGAGGGGACCCGAGAACGGATCGTCCGGTGTGGTGATGTCGGTAGACTCGGTGACAAAAGACCCAAACGATTCCATGACAGCGATTAGGGCGGGCATTGGGATAAAAAAAGACCAGGGAAAAAATCATAAAATCATCACTAGGGAGCTTCTTGAAAGTTCAAGACAGGTGTTTTTATACTAACAGACACAGAATTTGCGTACTGTAAAAATAATGTCTGTTTAAAAATAATAATATTAATTAAAACACACACATAAATAAGTGTAAAATTAATGTGTGTTGTATACGTGTTCTTATTATTTATTAATTTTCGAAATATTCCAATCTTTTCTGGTAAAGCAATCTACTTGAGGAGGCAGAAATCCAGAAGAGCGCCTTTGCGTAAAGGTTGCAATTAAACGTCACAGGTCCGCTCGCTTTGCGTCCACAGTTGAGCATAAGTATGTTCATGCTGTTCTCCTTTATATATACAGTCCGTCAGCATGGCCATATCAATCCCTCGAGGTAATGAGAAAAGTCCATTTCCAAGTTTACCGAGACATTTCAGAGGGGCGTCACGCGCTTTGCTCTCTTAAAGGTGCAAGCAGTCGTTTTTTGCTAATGAAAAAGTTTTACACATACAGTTCTTTTGAAAAGCTGTCATTAAAATAATACACACTCACATGAAATGAAGTCTCCAGGCATATCACTCTTCTAGAAAAAGATAAAAAGGGGGAAAAAGGCTTTTATTTTATATGGAGCAAGTTGCAATCTACTTGAGGAGGCAGAAATCCAGAAGAGCGCCTTTGCGTAAAGGTTGCAATTAAACGTCACAGGTCCGCTCGCTTTGCGTCCACAGTTGAGCATAAGTATGTTCATGCTGTTCTCCTTTATATATACAGTCCGTCAGCATGGCCATATCAATCCCTCGAGGTAATGAGAAAAGTTTCATTACCTCGAGGGTACCTACATTTCAGAGGGGCGTCACGCGCTTTGCTCTCTTAAAGGTGCAAGCAGTCGTTTTTTGCTAATGAAAAAGTTTTACACATACAGTTCTTTTGAAAAGCTGTCATTAAAATAATACACACTCACATGAAATGAAGTCTCCAGGCATATCACTCTTCTAGAAAAAGATAAAAAGGGGGAAAAAGCTTTTATTTTATATGGAGCAAGTTGTCCCCTCATGGACACCTCCATATTTATATCACATGACCATTTGTGTCATTACAACCAAATGTGCAAAAATGAGGTATGCAACATATAGACATATGCACTCAAAATCAAACCAAGCGAGGCGTCGGACGGCAGGCTCCTCTATCTACAAAACGGTATATGTTCATCCTTTATATACTATATAGGCCTATATATATATGTATAAAAAATTTATTAAATTAAACAGTTTACTCACCATCAGGCCATCCAAGATGTAGATGAGTTTGTTTCTTCATCAGAATAGATTTGGAGAAATTTAGCATTACATCACTTGCTCACCAATGGATTCTCTGAAGTGAATGGGTGCCGTCAGAATGAGAGTTCAAATGGATGATAAAAACATTACAATAATCCATAAGTAATCAACACGACTCGATGTGTGAAGTCAAAAGCTGCATGTAAGAAACAAATCAATCGAGGCGTTTTAACTTTAAACCATAGTTTCTGGCCAAAACACAAGTCCATTCTCCATAATATTGCTTCCTCCAGTGAAAAAGTCTACCCCATGTTGTCTACTCACATCAAAATCCACCAATATTTTTTAGAATGGCTTTAGCTGTTTTCTCTTGTAAATGGTACTTGTGTAAATTGATCTGTGTGTAGTTCTCTCCTGATTCAGACGAGACCTTTTCACTGGAGATATATTTTTCACTGCAATATTACTGATTGAGGACTCAGAAGCAAAGGTTTGAAATATCTTAATATGGATTTTTTTCTTACAAACATTCACCTCACAAGACATTAATTGATGGACTGGAGTTGTGTGGATTACTTATGGATTATTGTGATGTTTTTATCAGCTGATTGGACTCTCATTCTGACGGCACTCATTCACTGCAGAGGATCCATTGGTGAGCAAGTGATGTAATGCTAAATTTCTCCAAATCTGTTTTTATTAAGAAAGAAACTGAATATTTTTAATCTGCTAAATATTTTGACATGAGAGATTATTTGATGAAAGCATATCAGAATTATCTTCTCCCATAGATAATTTCTGAAATGCCTCCTTTCCCTGCCTCAAACTGTCAAGAGGGAAAATACTAGGAGTGATTCATCTGCTACAAGATTAAACCCCATGATTAGCTGTGCAGATTAAATGAAGAAATAATTAAGAAAAGTAGGAAAATGCAAGAAACTGAGATAATATCCAATACACAAGTGTCTTATCTGTAACATTCCTTACTGTCATTCCTATTCAGATGCTTAGAAACAATACATTACCACGGCACTTGTACAATGCACATGTAAGTAATTTATGCATCCTATGTGGATTGCTCAACAGTATAGCATGCAAAATTGATTTACTTGCAGGTCTTAACATGAAATTTCACAGAACCACAGGCATGACAGGAAAATAAAAGTGTTCATTTGTTTAGACTAATTACTACCTTACTGTAAAGAAGGGTCAATTGTTTGTGAGCAAATTTTTAATTAACTTGAGTAAGGTTCATCTAAGTAGCCTAGTGCAAGGTTGCTTTGAGGATGGGTCCTTCTCTTTGAGGATAGATTATGTTTGTGTGTGTGTGTGTGCCTCAGTCATCGACTTTATTGACTTCCAGTAATACTAATTTCAGTCCGTGCCTAGTCGCTTAGTGATGTGCCCAACTGAGTCATACGGATCTCTGGACCTTTTAACACATAATGGGACACGTCAAGAAACCCGTCTGATTTTTTTGCACAGCTGCAGATTCTTGGTAGCGGTGGCATTAAAATGACCCTAGTCCCGCTGAGCAGTTAAACATTCTCATTTACTTTGGACCCTCTTATCAGTGTTCTAACTCTGGCTCACCATTGTAGATGACAGGCTGTCCACCATATAAGCACAATCTAATTAATACCAGCACTTATTAATTGTGGCATTACCGTGTGATGCTCTGGTTAATGGATTATTGTGATGTCTGTAATTGACCCAGAGTGATTTATTACTCACTTATTTGCTTTTATGTTTTCACCTTTTTTTTGTGGTGGCATTTATGTGACAAGTGGTCTGCTAATTTTATAGCTTTGCAGTTGTGACATAAAATTGTAGCTTAATTTTACTTGCTACTGCACAAGTCTAATGTAACCTTTATAAATCCAAGCGTCATTTATTGAGCAAAAGCCATATTGGAGCTGTGAGGGAGCTGAGTGCAAGTATTTCTGTAAACACAGTGATTGTCAGTCAACCTTTTCCACTACAGAATCATTACACATACAATCCACAGTTGGTTGGACTTGAACTATTTGGTTTTAATTTAGGCGATTGTCTTGTTAGACAATGAATAAGCTCAAACAG
>NW_015633189.1:64330-71826 GCF_001515625.1 Sinocyclocheilus rhinocerous
TCATTCACTGCAGAGGATCCATTGGTGAGCAAGTGATGTAATGCTAAATTTCTCCAAATCTGTTTTTATTAAGAAAGAAACTGAATATTTTTAATCTGCTAAATATTTTGACATGAGAGATTATTTGATGAAAGCATATCAGAATTATCTTCTCCCATAGATAATTTCTGAAATGCCTCCTTTCCCTGCCTCAAACTGACAAGAGGGAAAATACTAGGAGTGATTCATCTGCTACAAGATTAAACCCCATGATTAACTGTGCAGATTAAATGAAGAAATAATTAAGAAAAGTAGGAAAATGCAAGAAACTGAGATAATATCCAATACACAAGTGTCTTATCTGTAACATTCCTTACTGTCATTCCTATTCAGATGCTTAGAAACAATACATTACCACGGCACTTGTACAATGCACATGTAAGTAATTTATGCATCCTATGTGGATTGCTCAACAGTATAGCATGCAAAATTGATTTACTTGCAGGTCTTAACATGAAATTTCACAGAACCACAGGCATGACAGGAAAATAAAAGTGTTCATTTGTTTAGACTAATTACTACCTTACTGTAAAGAAGGGTCAATTGTTTGTGAGCAAATTTTTAATTAACTTGAGTAAGGTTCATCTAAGTAGCCTAGTGCAAGGTTGCTTTGAGGATGGGTCCTTCTCTTTGAGGATAGATTATGTTTGTGTGTGTGTGTGTGCCTCAGTCATCGACTTTATTGACTTCCAGTAATACTAATTTCAGTCCGTGCCTAGTCGCTTAGTGATGTGCCCAACTGAGTCATACGGATCTCTGGACCTTTTAACACATAATGGGACACGTCAAGAAACCCGTCTGATTTTTTTGCACAGCTGCAGATTCTTGGTAGCGGTGGCATTAAAATGACCCTAGTCCCGCTGAGCAGTTAAACATTCTCATTTACTTTGGACCCTCTTATCAGTGTTCTAACTCTGGCTCACCATTGTAGATGACAGGCTGTCCACCATATAAGCACAATCTAATTAATACCAGCACTTATTAATTGTGGCATTACCGTGTGATGCTCTGGTTAATGGATTATTGTGATGTCTGTAATTGACCCAGAGTGATTTATTACTCACTTATTTGCTTTTATGTTTTCACCTTTTTTTTGTGGTGGCATTTATGTGACAAGTGGTCTGCTAATTTTATAGCTTTGCAGTTGTGACATAAAATTGTAGCTTAATTTTACTTGCTACTGCACAAGTCTAATGTAACCTTTATAAATCCAAGCGTCATTTATTGAGCAAAAGCCATATTGGAGCTGTGAGGGAGCTGAGTGCAAGTATTTCTGTAAACACAGTGATTGTCAGTCAACCTTTTCCACTACAGAATCATTACACATACAATCCACAGTTGGTTGGACTTGAACTATTTGGTTTTAATTTAGGCTATTGTCTTGTTAGACAATGAATAATCTCAAACAGTGGAGCATGATCAATAGGTGGCATAAAGCATAAAGGCTCTATCTCAACCATCTTTGAGATTGTTTGTTGAAAGAGCAAAAGTCAGAAGATTCCAGGGCCTCAGCATATGTCAGTTCATGCTTTCCCCAACCTCTCTCAACAAGCTGTGCTTTTGTTTTCTAGTAAAGACTTTTAGATTTTGAAAAGATTTAGACCTGAAATGATTTATTATATTTATGTTCATTTACATTTATTACAAACATTTTTGCTTCTGTCCAAGTCTTTTGTGAAATCTAAATAAACAGAAGTCATATATATATAACGCAGCATCCTTTTACACGGATGTCACTCTCTTCATCTGCCACTAGATGGCACCATATGTTAAATCTTTGCTCCTCATTACATGATATTCTGCATTTGGCATCCAATGGAACAATATCCAAAACACCTTCTGCGCTCTGTACGCATTAGTATTCACGAAATCAGGTCTGAAAATAATTTCAATTTTGTTACACTACACTGTAGATTCACTTCATTGCCATATACACTCCCACCACTCAGCCTTTGAAAGGTCACATTTTTTAAATTATTCTGTTACTGTGTTAGTCATGCAAAATTCCTTTTGGAATCAACGGGTTATTATTTTGCTATTTATTTAAAAATGTGTATTTGTAAATGGCAATGGTGAAATCACCAAGTGTTCACCTCTGACTCAACAAATCGGCACCCTGATTACCTCAATTTCCTTTTTATATGGAATAAACGTAAAAGGTTTTTTTTTTAAGTGCTTTATTTGAACTCTGAAGCAGAACATTATGCACCAACAATGGTTCAATGGTAAAGTGGTGAGATGAGTCAAATCAGCATGATTCGTGGAATATTATCTACACATTTAAACAATTTGAATTACTGGTTAATGCATATTAAATAATGATAAAAAGGATCAAATGAAAAACAGTATTAGAGGGCAACTGTTGAAAAACTGTAAAACAGAGATATTTTGTTATTGCTTCATATGGCCATTCATTAAAGAGCCACTGACATCTTCAGTCATTCCCATTTCTGAAAGAGAAAAATAGTACTTTTACTTGCCAAGAATCACATACATTTTTCAGTTACTAGAAATAAAAGGAAACAAATCAATCAAACTATTAGGCCTATGTAATTCACCTTTTAATTGCAGATATGCAAGATGACCCAGCAGTGAGAGACGATAGGAATCATCTGTGGAATAAGAAAATAGACTACTTTAGAAAAAAATATTTTTTGAAATACTAGGAAAAATACTAACAAACTGAATAACCAAGAAAGAATAATATTTGAGAAGGGGACCAGATCACATAATATTAATGTACTAACATTTCAGATTATTCCTTAATATCAATTACATTTAATGTTGTAATAATAATAATAATAATAAGTCATTATAAATGCTTTAAGAACTGACTGTATAAAGATGCTGGTAAGCTTGAACTCTCATTCCACATGTCTCTTTTGCCCGCAGCTCTGTGTCTTACATTAAGACTTCTGTGAGCATCTGCAAGAGAACCACAAAATTATTGCAATAAAACCAATATTAAATATACTTAAAATATACCCTTGCACAATATTTTCAAGTTTGTGTAATTGTTAGAATGCAATGAACTTACAAGGCCCTAGTAGGTAACCAGCACTGTTCAGAGTCCATCCCTTTTTCTCTGGATTCTGTGGGATTAACAGAGAGACCCATAAAAGAGATGATGAAAAACAAACATCTTGTTGAGCTTCAGAAGAGGTAATAGAAGATGTACCGTGAGGGTCATGCCATGGATCCTTGACAGATGTGCAGTTAAGACACAGAGTGAGATACAGAGTAAAGCACAACTCGTCTGCATCTGTGAAAAAGATAGTAGACTACATGTACCATACATCCATATGCATTGTAGCAGAAACAATATTTATTTAAAAACAATCCTTATTCGTTAATTTTTTATAATTGTTGTTGTATTTATAGGATTTAAAGGATTTTTTTTTTTCAACATCTGTTAAAAGTCGTTTGATCTGAAATAGCATTTTGTTGGCTTTTTCCTCCTTGGATTTCAAAACAACATTATATCAGTAAATTGTAATAATATTCAATAAATATGATAAAGACATGTACACTCCTAAAAAATAAAGGTTCTTTTTTGGTATCTATGGTTCCATGAAGAACCTTAAACTAATACCTAAAATATTTCCTTTTCACAAAAGATTCTTTAGTGAAAAAAAGGTTCCTCAGATTAGTAAAATGTCCTTCAAGCTAAGAAAACAACTGATCTTTGGGCAGCACAAAATGGTTCTTCCATGGCACTGCTGCAAAAACGACCTTTATTTTTTAAAGTGTATGCATATTTGTATCATCATCATTTAATTTAATCAATTGTATCTTTGATGTTTTACTGTAACTTCACAGACACAATTCTAAAAATATTAAAGTAGTTAATTAAAGCATTAAACACATCACAGACAATACTTACCTTAGAAGAGAACAGTTGCTGTTTATAAATATATATATATATATTTGTTTTTAATGAATTCCAGAAAAAAGAGACAGTCTGTAACCTTCAAATAACAGGTTTGCTGCACATGTGTGTCTGAATGAGGGACAGTCTGTCTTTTATACACCCAGCGGCATAGAGCATATTAACATAATGAAACTCTATTAGTACGACGTTCATTTGTTCATTTCTCATAATTACTGGTGCTGTTTACAGACACGGGAGAGAGGAAGGATGGAGAATGATGAGACAGAATTAATCAGACAGTATGCAAGGTTATGCCGTACAGGACAGGAGGAGGAATAGCGCCAAATATCTAAACAAACAAACATAGATATATTTGTCTGTCCAGCTGTACGTCCATCCATCCATCTATCAATCTGGCTGTTTGTCTGTCTGTCCGTCCATCCGTCCATCCCTCTGTTGGACAGATGTCTACCTGTCTATCAATCCATCTGTCCCTCCACCTGTCTGTCCTTCTATCTATCTATCTATCTATCTATCTATCATCTGTCTGTCTGTCTGTCTGTCTGTCTATCCGTCCATCCATACGTCTATCTATCTGTCTGTCTGTCTGTCCGTCCATCCATCCATCCCTCTGTTGGACGTATGTCTACCTGTCTATCCATCCTTCTGTCAGTTTGTCTATCTATCTATCCATCCATCCATCATCTATCTATCTATCTATCTATCTATCGTCTGTCCATCCTTCCGTCCATCCGTCTGTTAGATGGTCATCTACCTATCTGTCCATCCATCCATCCTTCTGTCTGTCTGTCCATTTGTTTCTCTGTCTTATCTATCTGTCCATCCATATGTCTATCTATCTGTATGTCTGTCTGTCCATCCATCCATCTGTCCGTCTGTTGGACGGGCATCAACCTATCTATCTATCCATCCATCCCTCCACCTGTCTGTCCTTCTGTTTCTGTCTATCCGTCCATCCATACGTCTATCTATCTGTCTGTCTGTCTGTCCGTCCATCCATCCATCCCTCTGTTGGACGTATGTCTACCTGTCTATCCATCCTTCTGTCAGTTTGTCTATCTATGCATCCATCCATCCATCATCTATCTATCTATCTATCTATCTATCGTCTGTCCATCCTTCCGTCCATCCGTCTGTTAGATGGTCATCTACCTATCTGTCCATCCATCCATCCTTCTGTCTGTCTGTCCATTTGTTTCTCTGTCTTATCTATCTGTCCATCCATATGTCTATCTATCTGTATGTCTGTCTGTCCATCCATCCATCTGTCCGTCTGTTGGACGGGCATCAACCTATCTATCTATCCATCCATCCCTCCACCTGTCTGTCCTTCTGTTTGTCCTTCTGTCTATCTATCTGTCTGTCTGTCTGTCTGTCTATCTATCTATCTATCTATCTATCTATTGGATTGTGTCTCTGATCACATGAGCCAATACTAAAATCCATTTCATTCCATGATGCTTTTCTCCATTTAATAACAGCACTTTGCCCTATAATTACAGCACCCACTGCTCCTTTCTATCCATTAACAGGGAAGCCCTAAAACATTCCACCTAATTATCTACAACTAATTGTGCTAAAGCTGCATTTGGGGCATGGGAGGGGAAACAGGCCGACCAGGAAGCGTGTTGAAACAGGGAATGGAAGCTGAAATTTCAGCCTCCTGTGTGCGGCATAATAGTGACATAATAGTGGCATAATCTCTGCCCCTGTGTTTCATTTTTATGCACTCATCTTTTGCTAAAATTAGGTCAGCTCTTATATCTGATGTAATTTCTTTTGTCCCCTCTCAGAAATCAATATCTTGAAGTCTTGAGCAGAAGCTGAAATCGTATGCATATGGAAATAGCTGATAGATGAAATAGATGAAAACAGATTAATCTATTTAGTGTTTTTTTTTATAAATGTCAAATCTTTTAATTGTTCTAAATCTTACAGCCTGTGAAAAACATGAAAACATCACAAAATGTCATATATCATTATACATAATAATTTACATACCTTGTATTTCAAAATAAATGCTGCTAATTCAGAGGAGGAAGAGGGGAGTATATGGATTTAAAAGGTGTAAGAGTCTGTGACTAGGGCTGATATTTTATTTATGGTGGGTGTTCTGTACGCCTGCTTTCTGCTGAAGTAGAGTCAAAGATGCAGACAGGAACTCTCAAGCAATACAACGAATCAGAATTAAGAATTTTATTTATGCAAAATTTAGTTTTACATGATCTCATGTGAGGCCACCACGTTTCATTTACCCTCCGTGTAACATTACCGACTCTGCCCAGTTTATTTAAGGTAGGTTTACATCTTTATTTCTTTTGTGGAACATTATTAAAATGTTTTGAGAAATGCCAGTTAGATGTTGATTATATAGAAACATTGTTTATTACAAACCTTATTTCCTGAGAAAACAGTTATAGAGATTTTATTGCATAAATGTTAAATGTTATCAAAAATTTTTCTGGCTACAGTAACATTATAAAAGTGGAAAATAACAACAACAAAAAAACACTGGCTGTTTTCACCATCATACAGGAGGTAAAAAAAATCTAAATTTACGTAACCACCAAAGGATGTATTCTCAAATTTTCATAACAGCAAACAAAGCACTTTTGTCCCATTTGCTAGTGCTTGAATAGTTAATGGCATGCCTGTGTAAAACGATAGCTTTGGTTTCGTTACCATAGGCAAGGAAATACGAGAATACAAGACACTTCCTGTACCCTGTTCTGTTTTTGTGCTTGAGAAGAGAGAGGGGGTTATTTTGTAGCATCTTTCTGGGCAGCAAATCCATATAAACAAATATGAAAACAAATGTAGCACACATGCTGTTCTTAAAGAAAAACTGTGTGAAACCAGCTTGGATCTGTGAACACTAAAAGTTGAACAATATGCCCTATTTTCTGCTTATCATACTACTACTGATAATACAACTTATTTTATTATTATTATTATTTATTTATTGTTTTTTGTTTTTACAATTTTTCACTGGTTCTTATAAGATGATTTTAATATTTATTTATTTTGTGCTCACAGATATGGCATCTGAGTGCTGTCTCAGTCTCACCAAATACTTCCTCTTTCTCTTCAACTTGATATTCTTTGTAAGTTGCAAATGAGTCATAAGACACAGTTAACTGGTCTAAAATTAAAGGGGTCATATGATGCGATTTCAAGTTTTCCTTTCTCTTTGGAGCGTTACAAGCTGTTCGTGAATAGATAAGATCCCTAAAGTTGCAAAGACTAAAGTCTCAAACCCAAAGAGACGAGGGCGTAACTTTATTGTTGCTGCCACCGCCGCCATGTCGTGAAGACGCTGTCTTTTTGTTTGCCTTTTGCTTTTCGTTGCGAAAGCAAAAATACTTTGTTTGGCCTTCCAAAAGAGGACACGACTAGAAATCAGTGGTTAAGTTGTATTTACAACACTGTTCCAGAACAGTTCAACCCAAATATTCAGATGTGTGCAGCGCATTTTATGGAGGACTGTTTCCTGATCCTGGGATAGTAGACTACAATGCCGGCTGTTCTGACTCACAGACTGTAAGTACGTGTTTTATATTTAAAG